>NW_005872590.1:8303-20119 GCF_000147115.1 Myotis lucifugus | reverse complement strand
TAAAATGTAATGGCTCCCCCCGGCCAGTTCAAGGGGTCACTTGTGGCCTCCTTCCACTTATAGGTGATGTTCTTAGTGGAGGCCAGCTGGATCGTGGGCCCCATCAGTTTCAAGGCCACTGTGTAGTTAGGTTCTTGTCCCTGAGACAGCCCCCTCTTTCTCCCAAGGGCCAAACTGACAGAGGGCTCTAAGCTGAGCTGTGTGTTGGTATGGGGTGGCTTTCTTGCTCTTTCTCTGCCCCATCTCAGTTGTTAAAAACCATGAAAGTTATTCCTGCCAGTTGCTCAGTGGTGGTCTGGGGTCCTAAGCCTAGTTTTTATCATTTTCATTTGATGTTTGGGGCTAGCTGTTGGGTAAAACGCATCCCCGAATTGCTCGGTCCTTAACAGACCGGAACAACTCATTTAACAGGCTCCCTGTTTATCACTTTCCTTACAGATAACATGAAGCTTTGGGTGACAATGAGCTCCACTCCTGATGGTGGCAGGACTCATAGTGTTTGCACTTCTGCCAACAGGGACCTGCAGTTTTGTAGCAAAGGAAAGGTTAAGGGGCAGCAGCTGCTCTTTGCGAAGGAGGCGGTGAGCCGAGAAAAAGACAAAATCAGGGGTTTCTCATGGTTCCAGGGGCCTGGAGGTGGAGGCATAAAGGATGAGCCGGGGGAGCAGAGTTCAGGGAGGTGGTGGAGCTCAGAGGCCTGAGCCTAGGGAGTCTCAGCCCATTTGCCGAGGTGGCGGCAGCGTCGATCCAATTGGAGAAGGAGCTGTAATGAAGGGGCAGCGATGACTCCCAGGGCTGGGATGGTTCTCAGGAGGAGGGTGAGATGAGCTTTTGCTCTTGTCCCACTGCCTGCCCGCTCTGGCCTCGGTGGCCCCTCTGGCTCCCTCTGTTCCCTCTAGCCTCACTCGGAGCTGCTCCGGCCACCCCTGGCCCCCTCTCTGGCCCCGGTTCCACACTCTGACCAGCAGGTGCTGCAGAAATGAGGGGAGTTGGGTGGTGGAACTACAGGTGTGACTCCATCGCTGTGTGGGTGTTGCTCTGGACACAGGAACTGTTTCTTCTTACCAAGAAGTGTTTTCTGATTATTTGATCGTGAGCATGGCTTATCTTATCTGTGGGTGTAGAATCAGGACCCTCCAAGGCAGGGATGGTGACTGT
Source organism: Myotis lucifugus (assembly GCF_000147115.1). Classification (NCBI taxonomy): domain Eukaryota; kingdom Metazoa; phylum Chordata; class Mammalia; order Chiroptera; family Vespertilionidae; genus Myotis; species Myotis lucifugus. The sequence continues at coordinate 18,961 of NW_005872590.1, read as the reverse complement.
TGTAGCAAAGGTTGGGAGTAGACTGTTTCTAACTCTGTGGAGGTGAGTAGGAAATATCTACTTGAGATGTGAACACACATGACATTGGCAGGGCCTGTGTCTACAGGAGATAACCCCAGAGATGCTTATGCCTTTTTGGCAAACGCCTGTGGGTACGAGAGACTGGTAACAACCAGAATGTCCCCACTGTGCACAGACAAGGAGCTCTGTGACCCCAGCACGCTCTGCTGCCTCTGAGAAGAATTAGGCCCATTTGTAAGATGCGCTCTCCACAAGCATCACACTGGGAAAAAAGGCATCTATAGCTTCAAGCTGTAAATTTATTTTCTTTGTCTTTTTTTTTTTTTTTTTTTTACTGATAACCAATCACTTCAATTAATTTTAGGAAATAACATACCCTTTAGACCCATGGATGATACTAAATTATATATCCATATGGTATTTTAGCAAAAACAGGTTCTAAAAATCATACAACCATATAGAGTAATGATATACATATCAAGATTATGTTTCAAAATGTCTAAAACAAAATAAAATAAAATGTCGGTCATGGTTCTCATTCACTGTCTTGGTGAACAACAAAGAAAAAAAACACCACCAAATATCCCAATATTTACAGACATAGGTGTTTTCAAAAGGTTTTTTTCTTACTTTAGCAAAGAGAGCCCATCCAAATTTTATTCATTTGATTTAACTCTAATACATGTTAATACTATTTCTCCTACTGCAGCACGTTCTCACTTTCTCAAGGCCTTTTCTTCAATTTTTCTATAAATAAAATATGTCATTTCCAACCATCAAATTAAGATGTCATCCTCAGAGACATTATGTACCAGGTTGGTATATTCACGTAGCTGCTTTCCATATTTCAGGCTAAGCAAAGACATGCATTTAGAGTTGTGCTAATGTTATGAAAGCAAAAGACAATCCAACTGAATATCAAGAGAAATTATGACCTTTCTACGCAGTGCTTGATGCTGAAAACAGTGATTTGGACATATTGATTTTTATTCAAATACCATTCTGTTCACTTGTGGTCCAAGAACATTCAAATCATAAACCAAATGCCCTGGCTGGTTTGGCTCAGTGGATAGAGCGTCGGCCTGTGGACTGAAGGGTATCATGTTCGATTCCAGTCAAGGGCACAGGCCTGGGTTACGGGTTTGATCCCCCATGGGGGGGGGGCGTGCTGGAGAGGCAGCTGATCAATGACTCTTTGTCATCATTGATGTTTCTACCTCTCTCCCTCTCCCTCCTTCTCTGAAATCAATGAAAATATATATATATTTTAAAAAAAGAAACAGTTGTTAAAAATTGGTCTTCAAACATTATAACTAACTAGTAGCCCGGTGCACGAAATTCGTGCACTGGGGTGGGGGGGGGGGGAGAAGGGGCCCCTCAGTCTGGCCTTCACCCTCTCCAATCTGAGACCCCTCAGGGAATGTCCAACTACCTGTTTGTGCCCACACTTTTAACAGATAACAGCTCCATTGTTATTCCTTTCTTATGCTTAAAACCATTGGAATTAGTAGGTATTCAAAGTGTGTATACATTTTGGGGGGACACCCTGTATATCTCTAGTCAGCGGTGAAAGAAACCAACAGCAGATTTGGAACCCCCAGACAGGGAACCTTGCTCATTCCCCACATGTCTCCCCACTTCACTTTCCACCTTCGTGGGCAGCAGGAGAATCAATGTTTTCTCTCATTAATTCGGAAAAGCACGTCCTGTCACCTGCTGCCCGGCAGGAGTGTGCTAGGCCCCAAGCAAGCAAGGCTCAGTCAGGGCAGCCTTCACTCATGGTGCTGGCACCCAAAGTGCACATTCCTCCTCTACAGTCGCCCCGACTATCCCACTGTTTCACTGAGAGGACGGAATTCCTCTCCGCCTCTGGGTTCTTGATCTTGAACGCTGACCGAAGGCACCTCAGAGAGGGCCGCCTGCTCCCACCAGGTGTGTCTGTCTGCACCTGCTCCCGCCTCAGCACCTGCATTAACCCCCCAGAGGTGATCTCGTAGCTGCACTGGCCTCCGTGGGAACAGGGCATCACCACTCCGCCCTCTCACTGTCATCTCACAGGCGCCCACTCTCAGAACCCAGAACACCCAGACACTCTCCAAAGGACGTGAGCTCATCAGAGGGCATGTGTGCACATCCTGTGGGGGTGTTAGGCATGCTGGGTTGATGGAAGTGTGGTTGAGAGGCGGGGGGAACTTGTGCACGCCTTGGTTTGCAACTGTTGCAGGTGTGGGAGGGTGACAGTGTGCTGGGGGATGTTCGCACACCAGGGGGGGATGTGCACACCGGAGGCCTCTGGCTTTGCAGATCCACAAACCCCCGTGGTGCGGCCAGGAGGACGTCAGTCTGGCCCGCCACGGTGGCTGTCCCTGTGATCCTGCACCTTCTGGGCCAGGGAGGCGGATCTTGCGCAGTCACTCCTGGGCGCTCATGGCTGCCTCCCCGCTGTGAAGGGTCACGGATCCGAGTCCCGGGACCGTGCACAGCCTCAAGTGCTGCCCCCCGCCCGGCAGGGTCACAGATCTGTGTCTTGGTCCCGTGGACAGCCTCAAGCACTGACCCCCACTCGGCAGGGTCACAGATCCAAGTCCTGGACTGCGGACAGCCTCCCGCGGTGCCCCCCACCTGGCAGGGTCACAGATCCAGGTCCCAGACCGCAGACATCCTTGCCTGCTGCCGCCTGCCTTCAGTATGCAAATTAGCCGCCATCTTGTTGCTTCAGGGTGGGGGTCCCCACTGGGGTGCCTGGCCAGTCTGGGTGAGGGGCTGAGGGCTGTTTTCAGGCTGGCGGGCGACTGAAGCTCCAAACCTCTCCTTTTTTTTCTTTTTTTTTTTTTTTTATTCTGGCATTTATTTACCTTCTATGCCTGTCACTGGAGCTGAGAGCCGGCTTTCTCTCTGAGGCTCGGCTGCTGAAAGCAGGTTTCTGGCCTTTGTTTACCTTCTGTATTTGAAACAATGTTGCGGTCTTGCTGGCTGAAGCCTGGCTGACTAAAGCCGGTTTCTGGGGTTTTGTTTAGCTTCTATATTTGTTACAATGTTTCAAACTGCAAGCTCAGAGGCTGGCAGCACAGGCGGGGAATGTTGGAGTCCTCCGTCACTGAAGCAAGCAAGCCTCCCTGTTCGCTTCAAGCTGCCTGGCTGCCAGCCGCCATCTTGGCTGGCAGTTAATTTGCATATCTCCCTGATTAGCCAATGGGAAGGGTAGCAGCCGTACGACTAATTACCATGTTTCTCTTTTATTAGATAGGATGATGCCATGTTTGCTGATGATCTTAGCGACACAAAACCACATCCATACCTCAGTGGCCACCAAACCATTCAGCAGATCTTCCAGAATGGTAACCTGTTTGAAGCTACGAGTTTGAGCAATATGTATTGTTTCAAACCCTGAATAGCTGTCGGGATCTCAGCAGGGGTTGGAGGAATCAGATCAACCTTGGCACATGCCAAATCGTGGCCAATGGAGGCTTCCCATGAGTCACAGCAGCAACGTTCACCGGCGCGGGGGCCGTCTTGGCGAGGTTTCGGGCAAACTGGGCCATTTTGCCATCGTGGGTATTGCAGCCCAAACCACCAGCTGAATCAAGCTGTAAACTCTGTGCGCAGCTTCCACTATGTTACAAGGACCAGCTCACTCATGCTCACAGCACCTCCTCATGCTGGAAGCGTTGTCAGCATCTTACAGAGAAGGAAACAGGCACAGGGAGATCAGCCCTCAGAAAACTGCCTCATCTGATGCACAAAAGATGGACACAGTGACCCCCTCTGGGACAAGCAGCTGTGCTTGGGGTTTACTTACTGTTGCTCTTTCACCTTCCTTTGTACTCTTAAAAAATGTAAGCCTTAAATGTCATAAGGGAGCCAACAAACACACAAACCACTTTTGGGAGTGCCCTGCGACTCTCCTTTCCAGAAATCTGGGGCTCTCTGCCCCCGGGGAGAACCTAGTGGCTGGAAGAGCAGGCAGTTCTCAGAGTTCCTTCCAGGCCTCTCCACAGCCCACTCCCCAGCCTGATCCACCCGGAGTGAGAGGAGCACAGAGGCTTTGGGCGCCGCTCTTTCCCTGGAGTCGGAAACCATCAGCCTATGCGTGGCCCCTCTAAGGACCAGGATCCCCCCTGGGGCATAGTCTGCTCTGGAAACATCCCTGATGGGAAGATGACCAGCGCTGAAGCCCAGGCCCCTTTTAGCCAAGTTACAAGAAAGTGCCTCATCTTCAAGACGCTTATGGACTAGAGAATTGTCATAATAAATATTAAAACGGCCTAAAAAACTTCAATAAAATATGAAAACATTTCACATTATCAGAACATTTGCAGTGTGAGGTTTGAGATGTGAAGTCATGGACCCTGTTCAGTGCACAACCTCCCCTGCCCAGGCCTTCCCCACCATGAGTCCAGCCTGGGCCTGCGCTTCCCGGAGCCCCTGGGTTGACAAGAGGCAGCAACTGGGTGGTCGTGCCCGTATTCTAGACGCCCAAACAAAGGCTCAGAGAGGGTGAGCAGAGGTCCCTACCCCCAGCCCACTTCCCTTCCACTCAGCCCAGCTCACTGGTCCTCCCCCAGCTCCCGCCTGGTTGCCACAGTGTTGGAGGAGATTTCTGAGAAGCAATTGAAAAATACACACCAGTTGGCACCTCCTTCCTCACTCTCTCTCCAGCTTCAAAGCCTCCTTTTGGGCAGGTAGGCGGGGCTTCTTCCTGGCCAGGCCTCGGGGAGCAAAGGAGATCAAGGAGACATAGAGTCCAGGTAGTGGGTTCTGGGACCCCAACCTCACTCAGCAGATTTCCTGGACCTGGGCCCCATCGCCCTGGGCTCCATCGTCCTCTCACAGTTCCAAGTCCAGGTGGGCTGTTTCCTGCCTCCCCGCCTTCGCACATGCAGTTCCCTCCACCTGGAATGCCTTTCATCATCCTTCAAATCCCAGCTCATCTGTAACTCCACTGGAGAACCTTCCCTGAGTGCCTTGGTGCTCCCCCTGCATCCTGCACCCTCCCCAGTCACAGTCTTTTTCCAGAGGATGCTCTCATGGGGTGGTGAGGTCTTGGGGTGCTAGCTTTACCTTTGTGCCCCAGCCCCTGGCACAGACAGGTGCTCAGTAAATCTGGAAGGAAGGGAAGGAGGGAGGGGAGCAAAGAAACACCTCTCATAGGATTGGAGAGGATCTGGACCGTGAACACCTGGCATAGGACTGGTCACGGAGCAAAGCCCAAGAAGTAGCCCCTAAGGAACCTGAAAACAAGATTGGGTGATTTTTTATGATTTCAACGAATGACTAAGCTAATTGAGAAGGGAGTCTCGGCCGAGGCCTGTGCACCAAAGGGTTCTGGGTTTGATTCTGGTCAAGGGTACTGTACCTAGATTCCCTGGCCCCGGCTCTGGTCGGGCGCGTGCAGGAAGCAACCAATCGATGTGTATCTCTTACATGTAATGTTTCTCTCTGTCTTTCTCTCTCTCTCTCATTCTCTCTAAAAGATCAACTGAAAAATATCCTCTGGTAAGTATTAACAACAACAAACAAGCAAAAAACAAGAAGAAGTCTCAGTGAGACTTTGTGGGGGTGAGTTGGAGTGGAGGATGGCATTGTAACCGGTCAATCACTGCATCCAGGCAGCCTGTCACTGCTTGAGCCAATCAAGCACAGACAGGGTTGAGTCACTTAGGAGAGCTTCTTCCAATCCCGCCGGCAGTCTGGGAGAGCAGCAAGTCATCCACCAAAATCTGGTCTGCACCCCACAAGCCAGCTGTTGATGTAGGGTAGGGCAAGGATTAGTACAGGCATGGGGAAGTAGGCTATGCAGGCTGGGATGGGACTCCATTGTTTGGGTACCAACGTTGTTAATCTTTCCATGAGAATACAGGAGTTAGCGGCTGGGAACATGGTTAGTGACTCAGAGGCCTACACCATGGCAGACATCTCAATGATAAGGTCCGTGGTGGCTGCCTGATCGTATTTCCGCAGCATCATAACGAGTCGCCCCTTCCAGGATCTTAGTGAATTCCAATATTGCTTCATATGTTTTCAGGTTACTTCTGTGACATTAAACTCTTGTTACTGAGTACCTTATTTTGCTAGTAAATTAGTTGTGAACACATTTGTTTTCCTGAATAAAAGATTCTAGTTAATACTTTGGCATATAAACACAGTGGTTTTGAAACGTGTTCTTGTAACTGAAAGGGTTCTGCTTGATTCCTGTGTCTGTCCCTTTCAGAATGAAAGGTAAAATAATCCTGTAGAATTGTGCTAAGACCAAACATCCCTTATTTTGCGATTTATTAGAATATAAGCAAAGAGCAGACTTATACAGTGGTTTTATAGGATAAATGCTTATATTTTCCTTCCAGTAAGGTACTGATGATACTGTGCACATCTATGGATCTGTATATTTATTATGCTAGTCCTCAAAGGACGCTGTCAGCCAATTCCTGCGCAAAAATGATCCTCTGCTGCCCTCCGGTGGCCATGCAAGGAATAACACTATGTGCCTCTGTCCATGGTGCTGCAATTCCAGGTAAAGCCCTGTGAACACGACCAAAAATTATACCCAGAAAAAATACCCCCATAAAATCATCATCGAAGCTGTTCAGGGCGCCAATCATTCTGTATTGACGGCTCTGTGTTCTTCACCTCTTCCCGCCCCAGCTCTGCAAAGGGCGACCCCTCCTCGTAGACTGCTGCACTGAGGATCCCCTTATGGTGTCCCACCACCCTGACTAATATGTTCGTTGGTGCCGGTTTTTTTAAATCAAAAATATATTTTAGCCCTAACTGGTTTGGCTCAGTGGATAGAGCGTCGGACTTCGGACTCAAGGGTCACAGGTTCGATTCCGGTCAAAGATATATTATTGATTTTTTTACAGAGAGGAGGAGAGAGGCATAGAGAGTTAGGAACATCCATTAACCGCTTCCTGCATACCCCCCACTGGGGATGTGCCCGCAACCAAGGTACATGCCCTTGACCGGGATTGAACCTGGGGCCCTCCATTCCACAGGCCAACGCTGTATCCAATGAGCCAAACCGGGTAGGGCTCGTTGGTGCCGTTTTTAACTAGAGTGGTGAGTGTATGTCTGGCACGCAAATGCTCTAATCAGTTAGCCACACCAGCTATGGATTGTATGCCCTTTTGTTGTTATTATGTGAATTTGTTTTTAACTCTAATTGACATTACTTTCAGGTGTAAGACATAGTGATTCAACATTTACATACCTTACAAAGTGATTCCCCCCTAAATGTAGTTCACGTCTGACTCGACTGCCTCTGCTGCAGTGATATCTCCATGACTTATTTCATAAACCATGTGATGGACTTTTCCAGCCCCAGTGGGGACAACCCAGGGCTGGTGTTGGCAGAAGAACAGCTGGAGGCTAATGTGATTGAGAGGGACGAGGGGTTGTGTCGTGGAGCGGCGTGTGTGTGACTGCAACACTTCAGGGGCTTAGGCTAGAGGAGCAGTGGCTGTTTGGAGCTGACTGGGGGAAGGAGGTGAGGCGCAAAGTCTCTGTCTCCTGCAGCTGCTGTGAGGAGACAGGTCCTTGCAGAAGCTCCAGGGAGAACATCCCAGCCTTTTCTGTGTCCTGAGATGGGGAGCAGCCTGCATTCCCCACAGGCCCCAGTGTGATCACAGCGGCCCTTATAAGGGGGAGGCAGTAGGGTCAGGATCAGAGAGAGAAACGAGACTGTGCTGCAGGCTGTGGAGATGGAGGCCAAAGGAGAGGCATCCCTCAGGGGTGGCTCCAGTGTCATTGTGGGCTCGTCCTCCTCGTGGTTGCGGATGCCAGGCACCAGGTCCTGCAGGTTCTTGTCGAATGTGCGGTCAATGTGCCCTTGACCATCTCGAGGGCCATAACGACAGTGGCCGGCGGGCTGGAAACCCAGGATGCCCAATGTCAGATGGTGTGCGGGGACTCAGGGGCCGTCCTTGCTCCCTGCGGAGCGCTGTGCCTCTGGTCGCCGCTGCGGGGCATGCGACCTGTGTATCTGGCAAACTGATGCACCCCTGGCTACTGCTCCTATTCACTGTTAAAGATCTAAATTTGAAACTAAGCGTAGTAACCCTGAATGGAAGTAAACAGGTTCTCCTGTGCAGGAAGCCGGTCCATCCTTGCTGCTTGACACAGTCGCTGCGGGGAAGAAACATCTGCACAGCATACGTTCCAAGGGACCTGGTGTCTATGGCATTCTGTTCTTAATATGTTTGTTTCCCTTCTTAGTGGTATGTGTTCTTACCAGCTCCAACTCCCCGGGAAAGGTTGTTTCCCCAGCTGGGAATGTTTCCCTAGAGTTAGGAATGAACGGGACTAGGGGAGGGAATAAATCAGTCAAACCCCCTAGTGTTACAGAAATACAGTGTACCACTTATGAGGAACCCAGACTAAGACTGTTAGCAATAAATTTAGAAATTGCTAGGCCCACATCCTCAGGGGTCTACACACCAGAGAAAGTACCACAGCCTATGCCCCTGAAAACCCACTGACGAAAGGAAGTCCCAAGGAAGACCACCAGGAAGGCTAAAAGGACAACTATCAGTTAAAGAAATGCCGCTGCAAACAATGCAGGCAGCCTTCTTATCTAGAAATATTAGGCGAGCTATGCAACCAGAAAGACTTAAACTAAGTGCCAGGCAGGTAGTTCATCACTGTAGCTAAGAAAAATCATGCTTAAGCTACAGAACCTTGACTTAGGCCAGAGAATAGGAAAACCTCCTTCCGTTTTTTCCTTATAGCTTCACAGTGGAGCAATAGAATAGTAACCTTAGAATAGAAATAACAAACTAGCCCTTATCATGGAACACAGAGACTAACCTTTAGGATAGAATGTAGAAACACAGACAATAGATAAGATTACAATCAGCAGAGCTAAATAGTAATACGATTTTTAGCAAAGGTCAGATAAGAAACTGTAAACATAAAACAAGAAGCTGTAAAAGGTCAAAGGAGGACCCAAAACATACCATGATGTGACTATAGAGGCATGCTTATAGAATCAAATAGTATAAAGACAGTTGTAACAGGACAATCAAAGAGCACCTGACGATGCTGATCATCTGAACGCTGTCTCCGTGTCCTTCATTCTTTGCCAACGTCGTCCACCCCTTTGTGAACCCCTGGACCGCTGGGGTGGACCCCGGCACTCCTGCGCGTGTTTGCAGCAGTTTGCATACCTGGCAGGCTTCCTGTTGAAGTGCACACGCGATAAAGTAGGATGGATGTGTCATTGTCCCTCTCCTCTATGTGATAAGCACAATCCGGCGCTTACTCATTTATGAATGTTCTGAATCCAGTCAGGTTCACAGGCCAAAGTCAGTCACTGTGTGTGAAAGACACTGACGAAAGGGAACGGATCTTTCTGGAAAATGTAAAGGTTGGCATGCGAGTTCTTCTCTTCCACTCCGTGTGTGAAAGCTATGCTACAAAACAAGATCCGGTTGTTCCTTTTTGAAATAAGGTTCCCATTCGCCATGTGAATATGTTCCTTGGCATTGAAATATTGAGGAGAGCATCCTAACTATTGCAAACGTCCTCCCAGGAACCTCTCTGAGAGCCGTTGTGCCTCTGTCCGTGGTGCTGAGAGGATTCCAGTTGGAAAGGCCTGTCCCTGCTTCCCCAGCAGGTGGAGCCAAGTCCTAGCTGAGGACAAATGTGTTTGTCTGTGATGGAGAGATTTCCTTGTCATCCATGATGTGAGGCTACTGAGTGGGCACTGAAGCCAGAGCTGCCCCATTGTAGCGGGTGTATGGAAGGGGGGATCCTGTGGATACGCAATTTTTGTACTGGAACCCGGATTTTTTCCCCGCCGGAATGGAAGAATGAATCCACGGATAGCAAATGTCATAGCAACTCTGGAGATTTATTGAAGAACAAGTGCAGACTCCCACGTAGGGAGGGGGAAAAGGGTCCCACTGGGCTCCTAACCCTGTGGCTTGTAAAGGCTGCTGATCCTGATGCCTGATCTCCCCTGTGATGGGTCCACAGTCCCCTTGGAGTTGGTTACTCTAGTGAGTCCTGGGCTCCAAGGTTGAACCTCCCATGGGACATGTGAGGCTGTCCCCACTCCTTCCCTGTGGGCTTTTATCTTTTCTATCTGAATGAAGGGCTTCCTTTTGTTTATTTTGTAAGTATTGACTGTTCTTTGGTATTTGCATTTCCTCTGTGTTATGCAAATGCCAGTGTGAGTGCTCCCTTGTGTCATGGAGATGTGAGTGCCCTGGGTTCCTTGTGTTGTGGAAATGCCCCTTCTCCCAGTGTGTGTCCCTGTGTTTTTTCCATGGCCCCCAATTCTCCCAAACGCCTAAGCCTGCCTCTATCCCCCTCAAATTCCTGGTTCACTGTGACCGCGTTGTGAGGTGGCCCAGAAAAGCGGCGAAGAGAACAAAGAGAACCAACCGGGTGAATCAGAAAGAAAAGGAGAAGTTTATTTGCGTTCTCGGGCGAGCCCCACTGGCCCAAAAGGTGGGGCCAGTGAATTTCGCGCCCTCCAGGGAGGGAATGGGCATTCCCTTTATTCCAGGTGTTTTTGTGAAGGCCTGGGGGGGGGGGGGGGGGGGGGTTTAAAAAAAAGAAATATTTTCCCCCCCGGGGGTTTTCCACACTTTTTCCCTGGGGAAGTGTTCCCCCCCGGGGGGGGGGGGGGGGGGGAA
>NW_005872590.1:0-8083 GCF_000147115.1 Myotis lucifugus | reverse complement strand
CCATTTGCCTTTTTTTGCCTCTAAGATAACATACCCTTTGAAATGTCTGGGTAACTTGTAACTTCCCTTTTTCCTGGAACCCCTGGGGCACAACCAAATGTTCCCTGCGCCAGGACAAATACTACAAATTCCTTCATTGTTATCATGCAAATTGTTGACTGTTAACTGTCTTACATCTACCTGGGTAAAAGAAGCATGTATCCATCATTTTACTTTTATCCTATCACAGAGGTTTCCCCGTTTCGCTTAATCCCACCTCCTTAAATCTGTCACCAATGAATTTCATGTATAAATACGGATGTAACCCTGTCATTCTCCGGAGCACTATCTCAATTCATTGAGGTTCTGCTTCCCGGCATATGTTGACAGTTTGGCTCAAATAAACTCACAAAAATTCCTTACAGGTTTCAATGGTTTTTTTACGTTAACATTAATTGGCGTAGTCGCGGCAGGATTCCGAAGAAGCTCACCCGGGACCACCTTGCGGACTCGGACTCGGTGCTAGGATCCAGCAAGGGGCCCATTGTGCCCCGCCGGCTCCCCGCCGTACCAGGTGAACTTGGGTGAGTTTTCTCTTGGACCCAGAACCTTCCCTTCCTTTGGTCGAAGGTCGGACTTTATTTGAGCTGTGTTCTAAAATCCTCGAGGTGAAACTAAAGGTTAGGGTTAATAGAACCCAGACTAAGGCAGGAGGAAAAAACGGGTGGCTGGTTTTGATTTCGGCTTTTTTAATCGGAATGGCTTTCTGAGAGTCTGAGCAAAACCTTCGCTGTATAAATGAGAGCTGACAGCTCCGAAGATAAAGGGGCACATCCTCCCTCCTGCCCGGTTCCCGGGTGTTCTTAGGCGACTAAGAACCTTTGTGGAGGTGTCAGAGGTTATACCTCACGACGTGCAGGAGCCTCACAGGGAAATTCCAACTCAACTGTAATTAACTGACTGGCTCGTCCGGGGGAGCGCCCATAAGGCCTGGTAAGCCAGCGCCCCGAGCCCTTCTGGCTGTTTTAGACAGCCAGGAGAGAAACCGAGACACGTAAGAGGGTTGAATTGCGACATGAGGGGTGACAGCCTCATGGAGCTCAACCCATAAGCAGCACATTTTGCAACCCACTACATAACACCCCTAGAAAATTTGCTCAGACTCTACAGATATTCAATAAAATACTAAAATAAAAATGGGAAATTGTACCTCTAAGGTTGTTAAACCCCAGAAACCCCAACCACCTGTTAATACTCCAGCAGGGTACATGTACAATTCATACGGAAATTCAACTTGCAAGTATCTTCAAAAATGGGAAAATTTAACTAAAAATGATATCAACTTGAAATGGCCAAAGTGGGGAACTTTTGACACCTCCAAATTGATTTTTCTGCGCGCTCAATTAGAAAAAGCCGGCTCGAAAATTAAATTAAATGAATGGGAAGCTTATCTTGATGGGAAATTAGAGGCTTCTAGGAGAGAATCGGATAAAATATCTTCCCTACAAGAAGTTAGTAAGAAAATTTTGGAAACTGTCTCTGAACTAAAGAAGGCCTCTGAAGCAAGCACCTGACTGTGAATGGACGTCTACTCCCATCTCTGACACCCATCTCCGTCTGCAGCGGAGATCAAAGACTCTTCAAGGACGAGAAACAGTTGAGAACCTTCCAGGATGAGAAGTCGCTGACCACGGAGGCAGACAGCTGTCCCAAGACGACGTCAACAAGGCCTGTATACTCACAAACTGACATTGCTCGAACCTTGTTTCTATATCATCTGGTTGTTATTGGTTGAATGTACATGAAATGATTTTCATATTATTATTATCCTTATGGTTCCCTAGTGGAAACAATATCTGCCTCCCCAGACCTCCTCCCTTATTAGATATGAAAAATTTAACTTGGGTACCTGCTAATCTCTCCCACCTATTATACAATGATGTTCTGATTATCAGGTATGACAGTGAAATTAATGCTTTGTTGGCCACACATTGGTCTTCCCCTACTATTAATATAAGCTTTGGTACATTTTTTTCTGGCTATATCTACTATAAAGGACCCACCTTAGGCAAATACCTCCAAGAATACCTCCCTGATAACTCCACCGGTAGAATTATATATGAATCTAATCAGGATGAATATTGTATAGCTATAGAGATGGATGATGAAGAGCTAAGAAAAACACCTGGATATGATGGCGAAAGGCTTGTAGCAGCCTGTCCTATCTGTCATAGCATATCTTGTCCTCAGACTCACCAGCCATGCTCTTGTGGCTGGATATCTGTGAAACAAGAAAGAAATCAATGGGTTCCCATTTCAGAAATTATTGGCATCACTTGGTGGGTAGATATGTCTGTGACTACCCCACCATCCTTGCGTCCTGGACGCTTGTGGGAAGCCCTATGGAATACCCAAACTCTGGCTCATTTGGGGGTCACCTCCACCCATTTAACCATGGCATGGGAAACTCAACATTTTTGGGTCCACTCAGTATACCCTAACTGCTCCCAAGCCATAGCTACCCAATGGCAACAACATTCCTGGTGGATCCAACAACATTGGCCCCCTGAGAGAAGCAAAAGGGGAATACTTGGAGGAGTAGGGGCTGGCCTTGGTATTCTGGGACAAGCTGAGCTTGCAGCTAATGAAGAACGGCATTCATTAGAAAAAGATTCTTTATCTAAAATAGGTCATATAGAGGGAATGCTGTTTCAGGAAGAAGGGAAAGGGTGGGAAGCAGCATGGAAGGACAATAAAGCCTTAGTTTCATGGATAGAACAGACACGACAGACTGTAAAAACTCATGCACAAACCCAACAATGGGAACGTGCCTGTACCCTAACTCAACAGGGCCTTTTATCTATGCTAATGCAAATGGAATCTGAAGTGGCTATGAAACAATGGCCAACTATAATGGCTGCAGAAGCCCAGGCCAGACACTTACAAGACTCATATGGTTCCCCAGGAATTTGGAAAATTTTAAATGGGAAATGCGATCTAAGACGTTGTGTCTTAAAAGCCCAGGTGCCTCGGTTAGATCCTAAGCTTAAATTCCCAGTAGTTCAACTGGCCGGCATAGGGACCATCCTCAATAATACTAGAATGCTTCCAATGGGAAGTAGATGGGCCATATTTAAAAATAATAAACAATGGGAACCCATCTCACTGTCTGACTGTGAAAATCGGAAAGGTGAATGGTTATGCCCCCAATCCACATGGAATACTGAATTCACCCAGTCCTGGCCTATTGTATCTACCCCAACAAATAACAATATATGGTATATGGGAAAGGGACGTTTTTGCTGGGAAGGGTTAAAAAACTCTTCTGTTATACTAAGCGATTTTTACTGTAATATCACCAGGTTCACATTAAATAATACTGGAATATGGTGTAATACTGAAATTATAGGCAGAATAACTTTACCCGAGGTTCATAAAACCTATGATAATATTGATACTGAAAAGCCAATGTATTGGGAAATTGAACTTAATCCTCCCCATGAAGTCATTCCTATGGAAACTAACTGGCCAGAAGAAAAATTAGAGCTTCTAGATAATGAAATAGTAGAGAGTCTTAATTCATCTGGCCAAACGTATCATAGGGTACAAATGACAGTGGATGAAGGAGGAAAACATATACTTAGCCTAATAAAAAATTATGATAATACTTGTAAAGGGTTTTTTGGTTGGCTGGGATGCTTGTTCCCCTTAGATTTTTCCATGTCTAGTATTAGACATTTTCTGTTCCTAATCAGTGTTATTGTTTTGGTATTGTTACTTTTGCTCATAATATGTAAATGTTATATTAGATGCAGAAAAGCAAAACTTAAGACAAACAGCAAAAAGACTCGGATCATGATGGCTCAGAAATTAGAAATGATCCAGGATATTTTTAACAAGGACGTATAGGACCTGACTGCCTCCCATTTATCTGCCCTTTTTGAAATACTAATAATTCGACCTTAAATGCCATCTAAGGTTATGGTCTTGCCCCATCCCCAGTGGTCCACCTGTTCAGCAAGGCATGCTGACACTGAGACATCCTAGGAATGAGCCTTCCTAGCACCGTGGGACTTCATTATCCAACCAAAAGGTTGGTCATCAATGCATCCTTTGGACTGATTTATGACCAAAAGGGGGATGTGTGGACGAAAGGGGCCACATGCTGACCTGACAAGCTCAGGGAAGGCCTGCATGGCAGCCTGGCAGACCCAGAGACTTGGAATAACCACAAAGGATGGTCTGAAATTAAACTTGACTAGAAGCAGTTATGGTGGGCAGTTATGTCCTAGGCCGGTATCTTCACTGATAAGATCAACTTTGATCCTTACTGAGCCCATTTGCCTTTTTTTGCCTCTAAGATAACATACCCTTTGAAATGTCTGGGTAACTTGTAACTTCCCTTTTTCCTGGAACCCCTGGGGCACAACCAAATGTTCCCTGCGCCAGGACAAATACTACAAATTCCTTCATTGTGATCATGCAAATTGTTGACTGTTAACTGTCTTACATCTACCTGGGTAAAAGAAGCATGTATCCATCATTTTACTTTTATCCTATCACAGAGGTTTCCCCGTTTCGCTTAATCCCACCTCCTTAAATCTGTCACCAATGAATTTCATGTATAAATACGGATGTAACCCTGTCATTCTCCGGAGCACTATCTCAATTCATTGAGGTTCTGCTTCCCGGCATATGTTGACAGTTTGGCTCAAATAAACTCACAAAAATTCCTTACAGGTTTCAATGGTTTTTTTACGTTAACATCTGTGAGAAATTCCAGGGGGAGTCCATTGTCTCATCACACGTCTGCATGTATCCGATCCTGGGCTCTCTCCGACCTAACAGAAGGCAGCCATGGTGTGGAGAGGGGACGAGGAGGGCGCACCTTGCTTTTATCAGGTTCCCTCAGAAGGAAGCTGTGTCACTGGTTCTCATTGTGGCTTATTGGGCGCTACTTTAGGGCGTGGGCAAGAACTCAGCTTTTCCCGCCAGGATGGGGGGCTGCCTGCTTGCGCGAGCTCTTGCCTGCAGGTGAGCTTCATCTCAATGACAAAGACCGAGCACCTCAGCGCGCCTTTTCTGGCTCTCAAGGCACCGGAAGCGGGGAAGCCCTGACCAACGGTACTTTACGGCCCTGTCGTCCAGAGACAGCGGGTCCGGTCAGGGACGAGGTTGGTGTCTGAGGCTGGGGATTCGGTCCCCGCCTGAGGAGATGGAGCTGTTCCCACTGCAGTGCACAATGCCTTGCTTCAGGGCCCAGTGCGAGCATTGTCCTGTCAGCCGCTTGGCGCCTCCTTTGCTTTTGGGTTCCGCAGCTCAGAGAAAGGGCCCCTGGGCGTGTGTTGGAAGCTAAGGGGAGCGCGCGGCGGGCCTCCCTGGAGCGGCTGCGGACGTGAGGCTGCTGGTGAGCGGGGCAGAGAGCGGGAGGGAGGGAGGGAGGAGCGGGGGAGTGCGTGCGCTGAGGTGCTAGGTGCGCCCGGACAGCAATCTCTCTGCTTTGTCCCCCTTTCTGGGGCATGTAGGCTTGTTTGCGAGCTCCCTGTTTTCCTTGAACTCATGGAAGATTGAAGGTGGAGAAGAGTGTGTTGGCGTCTTCCTTTCTTCCTTGTGGTTTGCCAGGCACAGCCTCCTGGCGTGCAGGTGCACAGCTTCCAGGTGCTATTCCACAGGGAGTCATGACGGGTGGCTCGGTGTTGCTGCTTCAGTGCGAATTTCCACCGAGTGTTTGCCTCCCGTGAGGGCCTGCAGTTCTCTCCCACTTCCCCCGGCCCGTTTGCATAGGGAGCATTCACTGCATGGCTCTGGCTTCACATTTGCGGGCTCTCCTTGGGGGCCATGCAGTGTTCTGTGTGCTGTGCTCTGCCTTGTGCTGCTTTCCCCTTTGCGTGTTCTTTTTCGCTTGTCCTGTGCTGCTCCCATGGTTGCATGTCTTTCTCGGCCACATGCCCTGTGTGCGTGCTCATTCTTTACTCACTTTCTGTTGTGAAGCGGCCTCCTTATCTGCTTTGTGTGTGTGTGCTTTTTGGTTGGCGTCATGCTTTGGAGAAGTGGTCTGGCTGTTTTCCTGTTTAGGCACTTCTTGGCAGGGCTGCCCTACGATTCCTGATGTCATTGCTGGTTCATGATTTTCCCTGCATGTTTCCATGCTGTCTTGCGACGTTCGCCTGTGACTTTTCTCCAATTAGCCATCTAACTACGCTTTCAGCTTGAAACTCGCAGCGTCTGCTGTGCGCTGTTTGAGGGGTGTCCTGAACGTCTTGCCCCTGCTGCGCTTCCACATTTCCGAGTGTTGCTTCTGTTCCTCTGCTGCCGTCTGGTGGCTGCCAGTGGGATGGCGCAGTATTTCAGCAGCTGCAGGTAGCTGGTGTTGTTCCGTTACCCTTTCTTGGTGCATTGCTGTTTCGAGGACATTTTCAAGGCTGCATATGACATGGTTTCCTTCCATTCGTCTATTTTTCCTTCCTTCCTTCCTTCCTTCCTTCCTTCCTTCCTTCCTTCCTTCCTTCCTTCCTTCCTTCCTTCCTTCCTTCCTTCTGTCCTGTTTGTCTGCATGCCTGCCTGCCTGCAAGTGGCTCAGCTGGTGTGAGCGTCAGGTTTGTCATTGCTCCCTGCGATGCCAGGTGAGTTTTGGATGTTGTAGTTTTGCTGTTTTGAGGATTTCTGCTAACTCAGCACACGAAGTCCTTCCCTGAGTCATTTTCTTCTCCTTAGCCCCTATGATTCCTTTCCCAGTTTCCCGTTGACCTCACCATTGTCTCTCTCTTCTGGTGCCAATACTGTCTTGCATGCAGCCTAGGGTGCATATTCTCTGAGGTGCCCAATGACAGCCGTTCGGGGATTGTGCTTGCAGGAGGTGTGTGCTGTGATATCACAGGCCACCTGTGTTCCTGAAACTGGTGCAGGTTTCACATCATCTGTGCATGGGTCGATGAATTTCCATGCCATGGCAAAGGACTGCTGTTTTTACTGCTTCTTTTGGCTTGTCTTCCATTCCTTGTTTCTGTTTGTTTACTTAGATTCTTGCCCTGCTTCATGTGTCTGCTTTAGTCCAGGGCACCTGCCCTCCTTCCAGCCTTATCCCTGGCCCTGACTCTCCATTCAAGGAGACAAATGAGTGCTGGGCATGTGTAGTGCTGGCATTGCCTGCTGTGTTGCTGCTTTCTGCAGGCTTTAAGGGACGTCTCCGTGTTCCAGTGTTTTCCAGAAAGGTGGTTTCCCCCAGCAAGCATGCCACTGGCTCCTTCCACAGTTTCCGCCGTGTGTGTGTGCATGGTGGCATCCGGGTGTTGGTCCACACTATCAGTCTGTGACAGTGATGTGGTGGTGATTCCCTTCTGCCATTTCCGCGGGTGCAGCCGTTTTCCGGGGTGTGCTTGGTTTGGTTGCCTGCGTCGTGGTCTCTTTATGTGTTTCTTGCCTGGGCAATGAAGCCTTGCCATTCCTGGCCTGCTGGGACGCTGGTTTGCGTGTTTTCCTGTGCTGCTTCGTGCTGTGGTATGAAATCCTTCATATGTCAGGTTGGCTTAGTATTTTCTGTTTTTCCCTGCGGTCTTCCATGGTGCTTCCCCGCCCTGGAATGTCAGTAATTTCCAGTCTGCCTCTTTTCCATGCTCACAGCTTCAGATTGGCAGTGTCTGCTGTTCCAAGCAGAGGATTGATCTAGGAATGTCAGTAATTTCCAGTCAGCCTCTTTTCCATGCTCGCAGCTTCAGATTGGCAGTGTCTGCTGTTCCAAGCAGAGGATTGATCTACCATCCCTTCTCTGTGCGCTGTGAAGTTCTCACCACTTTATTTCTGATCCTTTGCTGCCATCTTGTGGCCATTTTCGGAACAGCGCCACATTTCACATTTCAGGAGAGGCTTCTTAGAGTGCTGTTTCCGGCTTCATTTCAGGACTTGCCTGACATGTGTTTTGAGTTCTTCTCCTGTTGCAAGCTTCTGTGTGTCCTGCGGTCACGTCCTACCATGTATTTTCTTTGCGGGCACCTTTTTAAGTATGGGCAGCTCCCGTGGAGAGCCCGCTCTCATTTGAATACGTGTGCTTCTCTGCTGTCCCCTCTTGTGTGTTCCCGAACTTTGCTTTATTGCCTCCCAGTAAAGC
>NW_005872589.1:26607-53061 GCF_000147115.1 Myotis lucifugus | reverse complement strand
TGTCACACCTTCATTCTTCCCTGGCCTAAGCCCCCGCCTCAGGCTTTCTCTTGGAACTTGCCCTCCGGGAGGGAAATGCCACAGCACAACCCTGACCTGGAGGTGGGAGGGCCTATCATGTCTGCCTTCCCTTGAGGGTGTGGGGCCCTTGCTGTCTGTTATTTTGTGTGGCCTCTGGGGCCTTGGTCAAAGCCAAAGAAGTGTCCTTTAACTCCCTGTCTCATGGAGTGAGTGGCTGAACGGCCAGGCTCTGTAGACGCAGACCTAGGTTCAAACCAGCTCCGCCACTGACAAGTGTGTGGCTTTGGGCGAGTTACTTAATCTGTGTCAGTTTCCTTCTGGGAAAGCAGCCTCCCCCGATGGAGTGAAGGCGAACGAGGCAGGTGTGTGTGGCACTGACATGCAGTAAGAGTGCCTGCGGCTCTGATGCCACACACAGCACGGCCCTCCTCGCCTGTCTCCACAGAAGGAGATGGAAAACTACGAAGCCCCCTTCCAGTGCCTGGCCCGGCAGTTCCACCAATTTAAACAATTCCATATATGGGGTTTCCACGCGCTGGCGTGAGGGCTGGTGCTGCGGGCGTGAGCGGTGGCCGGCTCCTTGGAAGACGAGAGAAGACGGACTTGCCTGGGCACTTCACCTGCTGTGACAGCTTCAAATAAAAGGAGAAAATGTACAAGCAGCAGCTCCTTCCGCTCTCGGCCAGGGCGGGCCTGGTTCCATCTTGCACTTGGCTGCTGGTTCCAGAGCAGCCGGGGAGCCAGGCGGGGCCTGGCGGGCCTCCTGTGGGGCTGGCACTGTGGGGGTGGGTGGTCCCACCTTCCCCTGAGAGCAGCCCCACATCGTGCGGGGATTGCTTACAATTTGCTGCAGTTGAGATGCTCTGGGTGGAACTTGCCAGGGGGCTGAGGGGCTGCCGGCCGGCCCCCTCCTGAGTAACACACGGGGCTTTGCTGCCTGTTCCCTGTCCAGAGGCCTGGGCTCCCGCACAGGGGCCACTGTCACCGACAGAACAGTGCCCTCTGCCGGCCGTCCTGGGTGCCTCCCCTCCATAAGGGCCAGCTCTTCCCAGCTGCCGGGAACCCTGGGCACCGGGGAGCCAAGAACCAGGCCACTTTCCTTTAATGACCCGCCTCTCGGAGCTGGGCAACAGTCATAATTCTCTGTCCTGAGCTCGACTGTTTTCCATCCCGTCTCCGCTGCCAGATTAATCTTCCTAAAACACCGCTTTCACTCCTCTGATTAAAGACCCACGCGGTTCCTCGTCGCCTTTACATCAGGCTGCAGGCCGTGGTTTGGCATCAAAGGCTGCCTCTGGCTATCACCCTCCCCTGAGGGTCTCAGCTCCTTTCACCCTCAGTCCCCAGGCCCCCAGCTAAGGGGCAGAGGTGCCAGCTATGGGGTAGACAGACCCGGTTTGCCGCAGTGATGGTGATGGAAATGGCTCTGGTTAGTTGATGACCTGTCCTGTCTCTACATGAGCTCAGCACATTACAGGTATTAGCTAATTTAATCTTTACGCAGAGTCTTACCCCACTTTCCAAATGAACCAGAGAACTCAGTGACTTAGCCAGGGAGTGGCAGAGCCAGGACAGGGACGCCAGAGCCCAGCTCCCAGCCCCACCCCCTCTTCTGCCTCCTCCCGAGATGGCCAGGCCTGGAGAAGGTGGAGGTCTTTCATCTGCAAAGGGTGGTGATTAGGCTGCCCTTCAGGGTCATTGCGATCAGTGAGATGACGGGTGAAAGACATCAGCCCGCGGTGTCACCCACGTCAGGCCCCCACCGTCCGCCTTCCTCTTCTGGTCACTTCTCCGTGAAGTCCCTGCAGCCACAGCAATCTCCCTACTGAGTCATCCTCTCAGAAGAGAGCTGAGGGCCAACCATGCCGGGCGTTTTTCTAGGCACCAGCCATGCCGCGCTGCCAGTCTCCTGTCACGTGTTCCAGGAGGGAAGACCTACCAAAACCCAAGGAGACCTGGGGGGACGCTTCCAGTTGCCCCAGAATTGGTTCCTGGGGACCACAGCTGTGGAGAGAGGGATGCTAAGTAACCCCCTCCCTAAAGAGACCACAGAAGGCTGGGGCCAGGCACCGTGCCTGCGGCATCTAGGAGGTGGGAGAACTGTCCCTGCCCCCGGAAGCCCCGACCCCTCGCTCCTTGCTGTTCCCTGTTCGTGTAAGAATACTGAGTGGTCAAGAGAGAGCGAGGGTAGACATGGTGCTGGGCAGTGGGTACCAGTCCCGCTCCTGCCCCACCCCCAGAACCCAACAAAGGAGGTCCCACGAGACTCCTGAGAGGCTGCTGCCAAGAGGAGGCTGGCACCTCGTGCCCCAGCTGGATGCTCGCTGAGCTGCAGAAACCTGGTGCCAACTGCAGGCTCAGGGTGTGAGGGTGTCCTTGGGGGAGCTTGGCGTGCAGCCCTGGGAATTGGGGGACTCAGTGGGGAGAAGCCTGCACCAGCAGCAGGGAGAGCAGGTGCCCCACCGCATAAGGGGCCACAGGGCAGGGAGTCACTGGGCTCGTCAGGCCCTGGGCAAAGGGAGCTGCTCCCCCGGGAAGGTCAGGCGCTGTCCTGCTGGCAGGGCTGGGGGCGCAGCTGTCCACTCCCGGGGAAATGCCAGCCACGCAGGAGTCTCAGCCCCCAAATAGCCAGGCACCCCCATCTCCAGGGAGACCACAGCAGGGGAACAGCAACACCCACTGGGGAGGCGCCCCCAGGGAGGATGCTCCCGCTCCCTTCCCCACTTCTGGAGAGGAGCTTCGAGCCAAGCCTTGGAGCTCTGAGCTGGCCTGATCTGAGCTTTAACAAAAAAGTGCCCAAAATGGGTTCAGAGTAGCCTGTCATGAGGGCCCAGCAAGAAGAGGGACTCTGCCAAGTGTGACGGAATGAAACAACTAGAAAAAGTAAGATGGTCTAGGCTTGGGGCCTACTGAGTCCAGATTCCCCAATAAATTGGTTCTATCATAACGAAATGATGGAGATGATCTCAGACCATGCCAAGTGCTGTACAGGCAACAAAATGGACCTGTGGGGGTGGTTTGTGGGGTAACTAGGTTGGGTGAGCAGGAACAACTCTGAGGAGTGACATTGGAAGTAAGGTCTGACAGCCACGTGGCCACCTGGGGGACATCCAGCAGCAAGGACAGCAAGTGCAAAGGCCCTGGGGCGTGACAAGCTTGGAGAGCCAAGGAACTTCAGCTCAGCAGCGATGTTGTCCGGTGTGGGGGAAGCAGGAGGAGGGGAGATGGGCAGGGCCAGACTGGAAGGGATGGATTCTATTTCAAAGGCTACAGGATGCCAGACACCGTAGCTCTTATGTCCTCACAGTGCCCGGCACGATTTTGGAAACGTAGTAAGTGGTTATTAATCACTGTACTTCCCCCCAAAACTGCACTTCCCTAAGGAGCTCAGGAAAGACCTCTCTGAGAAGGTGACATTTCAGATTTGAGAGGGCAGAGTGACTGGCACGCCCTGGGCATGGTTGGCTCATCGGCCCCTCAGAGGTGGGCCATGACAGCGGTGGCCCATCTACTACTTTCTTTCCCTGGCTCCCAGCACTGGGACTCAGATGTGCACGGACTGTGTGTATGGACTTCGGGGGGTTTGGAGTTGGGTGGGACTCAGGCCCTGCCCTAGAATCTCCTACCATCCATGGAGGAGAAAACTGGGCCAACACGACTTCTACCGCCGAGCGGAACCCAGAGAGCACCCCAGCCAGGGTCGGCCGCAGCCACAGCCACCGCCGAGAGCTACTGTCTCCTTGGGGACTGAGGGGAAGCTCTGCTCACACCCTCAGGGTTTCCTTCCCTCCAGGGGAGTGGTCGCTCCCTGGCTCCGTGAAGCTGACCCTCTGCAGCATCCTTGGCTGCCTGCTGACACTGCTCTGGTTCAGCCACCAGGAGAACAGGGAAGCCCAGAGTGGGAGGGGGACACAGCAGGCGGGCGCTTTTGGAGTGGGTTCTCCAGTTCAAACACGATGCCTCTGTGACACTTGGGCACTTTCCTTTGTTGGGGTCCCTGTTCAGATGTGGATGGTGCAGGAGCAGCTCCCGGATGTTGTCCCGACACAGTGGTTCACCAGGACACTTCCTGCCCTGAGAGCCAGCCCTGGAGATTCCCACGGCTGGGAAGGTGCATAGTTACACCGTCTTCTGCAAGGAGGCTCAGGGGCAGGAGGCAACCTGCATCATGTCTGTGATAAAGTACATTCATCTCGGTGCTAAAATGTTGTGTTTTTTATAATATATTTTATTGATTTTTTTTTTTTTTTTTACAGAGAAGAAGGGAGAGGGATAGAGAGTTAGAAACATCAATGAGAGAGAAACATCGATCAGCTGCCTCCTGCACACTCCCTACTGGGGATGTGCCCGCAACCAAGGTACATGCCCTTGACTGGAATTGAACCTGGGACCCTTGAGTCTGCAGGCTGACGCTCTATCCACTGAGCCAAACCAGCTAGGGCAGAATGTTGTGGTTTTTAAATGGAACATTGAAAACTAAAAATGTCCTGTCCCAAACTGGAGTATCAGGAAGCACAGATTCAACTGAGCCCAAGATGGGACCTGCGAGTTACACTAACCCAAATCTGTTGGCGGAGTTGGCCATCCTGGAGGTGCAGAGAGAAGCCTTTGGTTTTGCACCTGTGCACCCCATTCTTGTCTCCATCTCTGTGTAGGGCCCTGCTGATCAGAGGGATGACTGACGCTGTGCCCTCCAGGAGCTCAAGTCTGGTGGGCAGGGAGGGTTTCCAGGGGCCTTGCAGGAAAATACCTGATGCTAGTGGGGGAAGGGTATTCCAGACCAAGGAAAGAGCATGTGCAAAGGCCCTGAGGCACAGAGCTGAGGGCCCGCTTGGGGAACTGTGCATGCAGCATGGGGTGAGGAATGAGGGGTGCCCAGCAGGTGAGAGGTTGGAGAGAAGGACAAAGCAAACGCATGGAGCTGTTATCACACAGAGCAGAGGAGCTGGACTTTTTCCAGAAGGGAGTGAGGAGCCGATAGGGTTTTAACAGAAGTGACTCACCAGGATGTCTGCTTTAGGAAGATCCACCGAGGGGGGACTGGAGGATGGAGTGGGAGAGGAAGCGCCTGGAGGTAAGGAGACCCGGTAAGACACCACAGTTCAGCAAAGAGCTGATGGGAGGGAGGTGGCGACAAGTTTTCATCCATCTCCAACGTTAGCAAAATATTGGGCAAGGTCTTTTAAGCCAACTTAGAGTTTCCCTCCCCCTTTTCCGCAGAACACCGATTGATTTTTTAATGTGTTATCCTTTACTTCTTTAGAGACAAGCGAGCCAGAGAGAGTGACTTCTTTAGGTTGCAAATTGTTAGTGACGGAGCCAGGATTAAGAACTCAGCTGCAGCCTCTGTGGATTCTGTGGTATTTATGTATACAATGCCCGTTCGCCTTCCTCTCTGCCAGTAAACAGAGCAGATAAATATGAAGGGGACAGCAGCAGAGAGCTCGTTCCCATGCTAAAAAGGCAAGAAGACTGGGAAGGCTCATTAGGAGAAAATATCGACCGGACGGTGTCCGAGTTTTACCTGTGATGTGAAGAAAAAGTGTTTTTTGCCAAAGCCATTATGTAACTGGTTCTAGGGGCAGAGGGGGGTGATGCAGATTGAGCAGAGGGGCAGGAGAGCAAGGACAGTGTGGGTTCCCAGAGGGCAGGGACCACATCGGTGCTCCTCGGAAGTCCCTGAGAAGCAGCTGGGGTTTTAGTGGAGTTAGAATCGCAGCTGTGTGTCCGCAGGCCCGTCACTCACCCTCTCTGATGGTCGGCTTCCCTGTTTATCCAATGGGCGTGATAGCCTCAACCTTTCCAATTACTGTGTGTGGATTCTGATATGTAAAACCTCTTTCACCAGGCACAGGCTAATGCATCGTCGGTGGTTTCCAAATTTTCTTCAATAACTATGCTTTTTATGAGCCTAAAAGGAATGTATGCTTATTGCAAGAAAAAAAGTCAGGAACTATTGAAAAGTATAAAGAAGAAAATGGAAATTATTCAAATCCTACCACCCAGAAGTGGCCAATAGCATCCTAGTATTTGCACCTCCATCCTTTTCCTCTGCATATAACATTTTGTACATATCGTGGTGCCATATATGCTATTTTCACTTACTATCTTGTGAACATCATTTCCGGTCAAGAAATCCAGTTTTATATTATTATTTTATTTCTTTTTAAGCCATAAAGAATTTTAAACATACCCCAAAATAGACACTCATTTACCCATTAGCCAGAACTTGCAAGATTTTGCCACCCTTGCTTTATCCTATCCCCTTCCATTACTGTTATTGTTTTAATGGTTTAAACCAAATACCAACCCCTCTGTCAGTGTCTCTAAACCAAGCATGTCAAACTCAAAGGCTAACACGGGCCAAATGAATGAGGCATGCGGCCTTCAGGCCGAGAGTTTGACATGCTTGTTCTAAACGAACCGCAAGGCCATTATCACACCTGATCAGAATTAACAGTAATTCATTAGGAGCATCTAACACTGAGTCAAGATTCAAATTTCCCCGTAGCTCCCAAGGCTCTTCTCCTGCTGGTTTATCACATAATCATTTGTAATGACCCCGCTGTAGATGGACACCCGTTTCCCAGCTGTCACTCACGAAAAGCACTGAGGGCCACATCCTCTGTACATCTATGTGGACCCCTGTCCAATTATTTCTCCAGGACCAATTCCTAGAAGGGAACTTTCATGGTCAAAACCTATGCACCTTTTAAGGCTTTTAATAGCATTTGACAAATTGCCCTCCAGAGAAATTGTACCAATTTATACTCCCACCAGCAGGGACAGGCACCCTGGACAGCCTTGGATGGTTAATGAAGGGAGATTAAAGGGAGAGAAAGCAGGTGGGGAGAAAAAGAGAAAAGGAAAAGAGGCCTGGAGTGAGAGGGTGCAGTGTACCCCCCGCACCCCTCCCCCCCGGTTGCCAGCCACCACCAGGCCAGAGGAGCTCCCAGCCCAGCAGTGACTGCACCAGATTAAGTCTTAAAGCAACGATTCAATGGAGACTGAGAACAAAGCTGGAGCAAAGACGCTTCGATCCATTCCAATTAGGAGCCGCCTTTCCAGAGGCGCAGGCTGCCGCGGCTGAAGGCAGGCAAAACGCCACAGCCCAGCTGTGCTGGAAGCTTGTCTGTTTTCCTGAAGTCCCCGGAGGCGCTCCATCCACTGCGCTCATAGCCCAAGGCCTGTTCTGAAGGTTAGAGGATTCGACTTGGGTGGGGATCTCCGCCACCAAAGGCCAGGGGCCCTTCCGTTCTTGCACTGGCTAAGGACGGGGGAGGGGGGGGAGGGGGAGGTCAGGGGAAAGACGCACCTGCGACACGTGGTGGGCATGTACCGTGCTGCTGCTTCATTATATCTGTGTGTTTATTGCTGTGGTTTTAAAACTAACATTTATTTCAGGCTCGCGAAGAGCAGATAAAATTAAGATATAACCCTGGCCACGTCGCTCAGTTGGTTAGAGTGTCGTCCCGATATGTCAAGTTGCTGGTTCGATCCCCAGTCAGGGCACATATAGAAGCAACCAATGAATGCATAAATAAGTGGAACAACAAATCCATGTTTCTCTCCTTCTCTCTCTCTCTCTCCCCGCCCTACCCCCTCTCTCTAAAATCAATCAATAAAATAATCTTAAGATGAAGATACACGTGGGGCCTGGCCCTGCACACAGAAGTGGAGCACAGGCTGGTGCTGGCTGCTGCAGCCTGGCTTCGGTTAGGTTCACACCATGGTTTGCTGGCCTTTGACGCGCTCTCTCCAGTTGGCACCATGATATCATATGTTGAGCACAAGCATTCAAAGAACTGGCCCAAATACCAAAGCTGCCCATTCTCCAGTTGACATGCCAACTGTAAGCATTGGCTGGGGCAACACAAGGACTACGATGAGTTCATGGTGCTGAGTCCAGAACTTCCTTAGGGGCTGTATCCTCTGTGAGGCGGTGTTTAAATTAGGAGCACACAGGAGCCAGGTCCTGGTGGGTCCTTGCTACTATTAAAGTTTTCAACAGTATAGAGGTTCTTCAAAAAACAGAAAATGGAACTGCCTGGGAACCCAGCGATTCTCCTATCTTCGGTGGAGTGTTATTTACAATAGCCAAGATATGCAAGCCACCCAAGTGCCCATGATTGTACCCATTTTACAGATGTGAAAACAAACTGGGGCTCAGAGAGGTGAAGCCAAGTCCTCAAGTTTAGTCAGGATGTAGAACCCACATAGGACCTGTGCTCTTTAGGTCGAAGTGAGCGAGCAGGTGTGCAGGCAGGACCCATGGCTGGGATGCTTAGGACAGACCTGCAGGGACACAGCAGTCCTGCAGTGCGAGCAGGGAGAACCCATGTTTAAACACGGAAATTGGGGGGTTGGAGAAAGACTCCCAGGAAAGGTGCAGGTAGGGGTTGTGATGGGGTGAGGAGTGGCAGGTACTAGTCCAAGGTAACATTTACTGAGGGCCAGGCCATGGTAAGCCCTCAGCAAATGTAAGCCCTTAACCTCCTCCTTTGGGGGCCCTGCCACCACCACAAGCCACCCAGTGAGGGGCCCACTGCGCAATCAGGGGCATCTGCAGGGTAGCCCACAGTCCTCCCACTCTCCCACCCCCTCCCACCCTCCAGCCCCGCCTTGGACACACCAGAGCTCCTGGGACCCCCATCCCGCACACCCAGCACTACTGGATGCCTGGGTCACTCCAGGTCACATCTGGCCATGCTGTGCGGGGCCCCTCCAGACCAGCGACAAGGGCAGCCGGCTCAGCAGAGGCAGAGGAGGAGACAGTGGAGCCCGCAGACCCTCCTGACCCCGTCCAGACTGCACTGGCTTCCAAGACCATCTGCTCAGGCGGGCGGGCCGCACAGGGCACTGGGGCAGAAACAGCCGGCACTCGGCCGGTCACGTGCGGACCCCCAGGACCTGCATGGTCAGGAGGCCTGGCTGGCCTTCCCATGGCAGCTGCCAGAGCTGCTGGGTGGCACGGGTACTGGGCTGCAGGCACAGACCCTCTCTGACAGAGGTCCCAGGGGTGGGGGCCAGGGAGAACTCTGTGATCAAAGAGGGTGGGAAAGGGGCTGGGATGGGGAGGAGAAGAGGCAACACGTGTGTGCTCCCCTTGGAGACACGAGCACTGTGGGCTGGTGCAAGGAACGGAGCCCCTCTGATGCCCAGGTACTCCCTGGCCTTCCTGGTGCCACCAGAGCTCCCGGGACCCAGGAGTGAACTCAGTGCCCCTGCCTCCTGGGTCCCCAGGGCCCCCCAAATGATAGCCAAAGCCCCCAACCATCCCTTGCATCTGCTTGAGTCCCTCTAATCCAGGTTTGCCTCAGTCACCATGGTAACACTGTCCCAACATCAGTCAGAATGTCACCCATATGCATAAAGCCCCTCAAAGGCCTCCTATACCCTAAATCCTTGTCCTGGCCTGCACACACCTCAGCAACCTCACGTTCTCTCTCTCTCTCTCTCTCTCTCTCTCTCTCTCTCTCTCTCTCACACACACACACACACACACACACACACACACACACACACTGTTGGTGCTTCAGTTTCCAAGACTTTCAGTTCTGTGTTTACTTAACTCTTCTGTGCCCGTTTCCTCATCTATTAATGGGACAGTTAACAGTATCTTAGTTTGGGTTCCTGGTCACCCTGAGACACACGTGCAGGCACTGGTGGTTGTTTGTAGGTGATCCCAGAAGCACAGGGAAGTGAGCCCAGAAGGGAGAAAAGCCACTGAAATGTGCGCTGATGATTTACTAATAATGATAATCATAATAATGCCATTGCTTGTCGTCATGACTGACAGTATGCTCTCTCCGACCCCAGGCTGTCCCCCTGCCTGGCACACTCCTCTGCTCATCCTTCCTCCACCTGGCTCATATCCGGGTGTGCTTCAGGGCTCTGCCCAATGTCACCTCCTCAGGCAGCCTTCTCTGAACCACTGGGTTAGAGCATCTCTCTCTTGGATGTGCTCACAGCACCTACCCTGCCCCTTTCCTCCAGAGCATTTAATCATCGTTGTCACCTCAAATTTACTGGCACAATTGCTTGTGATGCTCTGCTCATTCTGGGTCCCTCCCGCTGGACTGCAAGCTCCCTGAGGACGCAGCGGTAACATTGATCTTGGGCCTTGACCGATAAGTCAGTCACTCTCCAGGTGGACAAGACGGGAAGGGCATTCGTAGGGAAAATGGGACCCTGTGGGCCAATGGGCTGAAGAGTGAAACGCAGTATGGAGGACATAGTAGGGCTTATGCTAGGAAGAGACAGAAAAAGTGGCCACAAGGGAAGTGGCAGTAGGAACTGGATGTATGAAGAAGAAGGCAAAGTTGAGAGGGACAGAAAGGTCTCAGGCGCCATGCTGCCCTCTAACACACTGTGCCTGTCCCTCCATTCCTGTTCCTTCATCCACGTGGTTCCCCTGCTTGGAATACCCTCCCTTCTCCCCCCCGCGTGAACCCACCCTTCCTGAAGGATTCCCTGATCACTCCACCATGCAGAGAGGCAACAGCGTCCCTCAGCAAGAGGGCTGGCCTTGAGAAGAGGTGGCTCTGGGTGCAAACCCGGCCTCTGTCAAGGGTGTGAAACGTTTCTCATCCCCATCCACCCACGACAAACAATCCTCAAAAGGAGAATTGACTTTCAGGCAAAGATAGGTCAGAGCCAGGGCCACTGTCAAATGGCTTGAAGATGAATCTAAGAGTGTTACTGCAAAGCCTTTTGCTAAGACCTCAGAAAGATTTAAAGTGCCTCATAGACCCTCTCAGACAGACAAAGGCCTTATGGGGGTCTTAAAAGCATGTGCTGAAAACCCATCCTTTTAAACCATTGCTCTTTGAAAAAAATTGAACAGCCTTGCCAGGAACCCAAGGTTAAAAAGAAGAAAAGATTTATGGGGGTAGATTTGTAAAATGGAATGAATTAAAAATTGCTTCATAAGAAGCCCTCAAAACTTTTAAAGGAATTGTTTCGGCTCTGAATGAAAGGACAGAGAGAGCACCAAATGAAAAGAGAGCCCTTTGGACCCTCAAATGTCGATGGGCAGGAAGAAGGCTAAGAAAATGACTCCGCTGCCAACACTGGTCATTTATTATGGAAATGCCAGGGTGACTCAGAAGAAAGAACCAAAACCCCAGAGGGCAGTAGAACTGATTACTAATCAAGGAATGGGCCACATGTGCCCAAGTGGATTTCAGAATTGCTATGGACCAGTGACCGCTATGTGCCTTCCACATCTCCCCCTCTAGTGGGAGTGTCTACGGGGGTTATTCTGTGCCTGTCCCACCATTGCTTCCTGGGTATGCGGGGAGGATGAGGAACTTGTTTCTTCAACTCACAGATCTTCCTACTGAGAGGAGTGGTTCTCAAGGAGTTATACCCAGGGCACTCTACCTGAGGAGACACATCCCTACCTGCACCCAATAGTCTTAGATGATAACACTATTGCCAATGGAGTACAATGGAAGTGGCATGAAGTGACCCCTGAAGGTAGGTCCTAAAAGGCAAAACAGCCTCTTAGAACTCAGCCACCATGCTGTGAGGAAGCCCTACCCAGATGGAGAGGTCACTGTAGGCATACTGACTGCCAGCCCCAGAAGAGGTCACAGCCACCAGCATGCAAGAGAAGCCGTCAAAAGGACGCCAGCCACCATCTAACTGACCCCGGGGACCCCGGGTGGGGACTGCCACACCGAGCCCAGTCACCCCTAGAACCACGAGAGAGCGTAACAATGATAAGTGATTATTGCTGTTTGACCCTCCCCTACATTTGGAACAGTTTGCAATGCAGCAAAGACAGCCGATGCAGGAGGTGAATAAGAGAATGAGAGCAAAAAGAAGGAAGGAGGCAAGGATGGGGGAGGGGGGAAGAAGGAACCACGAGGCAGGACTGTGTGTGTCTTGTTCACTGCAGAGGTCTGGCACATAGTAGGTGCTCAATTAATACTTGTTGACTAATGAAACATGAAGAAGGGAAAAGGAGCAATGGTAATTCTGAGTGCACTGAGTTTCCTAATGCACATTCGAAGGCAGATTTCAGGATGGACCCAGGAGAGACTGCAAATGCCCAGACAGAACCTTTGGCTGCCCCAGATCCTCTGCGTGAAGGTTGAAGAAGAGAGAAATCGAATCAGTGGATGTGGCCTGGGCCTCGGGGGCAGTTTGCTCTTGAGCAACCAGCGTCAGGACTCCCAGGAGGGTGCTGGCAGGAAGGGGCCAGCATGAAGGCTGGGAGAGGCCCTGCCGAGGAGCCAGGCTCTGTAGGTTGGACACGCCTGGTCTGCGGCTACAGCGCCGTCCAGCTCTCAGAGGCTGTCCAGTCGCTGCCCAAGGTCCCCAGCTACCCACCCCCTGCCACCCCAGCCTGCCTGAACTTGCTTTCTGTCCTGCCAACCAACCCTTCCTTCCCAACCCCCCAGCCTTCAGGTTTCGTTTCCTATTCCACATTCTCTGTTTCTATTTTCACGGATCTGCTTTTCATTTCTTCTGCCCCCTTCACCCTGTTCTTCCCCTTTCACCAGCGTTCTTCCAGGACTCTTGTTTGTTCTCCATTCCCGTCCACTTACTCTTCTTTCTGAAGCTTCCACTTGTTCCTCTGAGAATTTTAGTCCCGTCCACCATGTAATCTCCCCTGAATCTCTGCTAATTTTTCTCCTCATCCCTGTTTTGGTCTCTCTGTTTCCTGGCCCCTTCCTCCCTCACCTTCCTCATCTCATCCACCCACCCCTTAAACCTGTATCTGCCTCACGCTCTTCTCCTCGCCACCTCCTCCCTGCCTTTTCTCTTCCTCAAACTGGGTTGTGAACGGTGCCTCAGAGCAGGACACGCTGTAAAGCCGGGGTCCCAGAGGGCCAGGCTGTGATCATTTTATTTTTACAACGTCCTTGGATGGAGGGAGGTGTCTGTGCGGGGTGGGGTTGCGTGCTGGGTGGGAGGGACCATGGCGACGAATAGCACTTTCGACGAATATAGGTCAGTTTCTGAGCAGTATCCCAGGGGGCCCCACGAGAGGACCTCCTCGGGGCTGGCTCTGTGGAGGTGGCCACAGTGCCATCTCGGGGAAGCTGCGCAAGGGGACCTGGAGGGAGGAGATGGGCGGGCTGCTCTTCGGAACCAGAGGGCCCTGCGAAGAGCAGCTCCTTGGGCTCCTCCTTGGGGGCTGTGAGCAGGTGTGGGCCTTTTCTGGGCACATCTTCAGAAAGGATTCCGGAACCCCTCCCCGGTGGCCAGCCCGACCTCACACAGTGCACAGAACCCACACTGTGCCCAGTTCTGCTGCTGTTCCCAGGCCAACTGCTTACCTTCTCTGGTCCTCAGCGTCCTTATCTCCAACATGGGAGAAACATTACCCCCGGAGAGAGCGAGGACATTAGTAACACGGGGAGGAAACGGCATGTTTTAAATACCTTCACTATGCCAGGCACTTTCATACCTTATCACAGCGAACCTTCCGTCCTGCAGGGAAGCCCCAGTTAGTCCCATCTTACAAATGAAGAAACGGAGGCTGAGATGTCACGAGGGCTCAATGAGATCAGAGATGTGAAAAGAGCTCTGCGACTACTGCTGGTTAACAACGGCAGCCGCAGACTCCTCCTGGACTGAAACAAGCCGTTTCTGGCATCCAGGGAGCAGCGGCAACCATCATTCCTTCAAAAGTGTCGTGTGCCCTTTCTGTGCCAGGCTCTGTGCTGGCGGTGGGGACATGATGGTGGGCAGAGCAGACAAGGTGTTTGTCCTCACGAAGCTCACATTCTAAGAGGGAGACAGACATCAAAACAGGACAAAACCAAACCTCACACACACAACTAAGAGCACAGTGACAGTTGGTGCAGGGTGAGGGACATGGCCACAAGAAAGAACCCAGGGAGGACCCAGAGGAGGCAGGAGGGAACACCCCTGAGAAAGTGACCTTTCTGTTGCAATCTATAGGAGGAGCATGTGTTGTCCAGGCGAGGAGCGTGAGAAAAGCATATTCCAGGTAGCAGCATGAGCATGTGCAAAGGTCCTGGGGCAGGAAAGAGCATAGTGTAATGAAGGACCTGGAAGGTGGCCAGAGGGCTGAAGAGAGAGAGCTAAAGGTAGGGGCAGGGACAAGAGCTGGTTCTGGGGAAGACAGGAGGCAAGTACCAGGAATGTATGTGAACCCATTTAAAGGTTTTAAGCAAGAAGTGACATGAACTGACATCTGTTTCCAAAAAAAAAGAAAAAAATCCATCTGGCTACTGTGCAGAGAAGAGGCTGCAGAGGAAGGAGCAGAGTAAACATGAGAAGACCCCAAAGAAATATCTAAGAGATGATAGCAGCTTAACCAAAGAAGATACTCAGACCTTTACAGTTTGTAAAGCTCTCTCTCTTGCCCCTGGGAGATCATGATTGTGCCCATTGGACAGATGAGAAAATGGAGTCTTTAAGAGGTGAAAGTGGCTTGTACAACACAACTCATCTATAAGTGTTGGACTCTGAACTTCGAGCCCAGTCCATGCCTCTTTCCTTTCTGTCCTATGGTCCCAGGAGAGTTAATGATGTGGCTCAACTGAGAGTTCAAAAATAAGCTGTTGGCCTTTGAAATGAGGATCTTTGCGCATCCTCCTTGTCATTGTACTTTTACTGCATTTTTCAAAAGTTAAGCTTCCTAACTCTTGGTTTCTTAATCTGTGAAATCAGGACAATGACCAGCCATTCCTGCCAGGGCTATTGTGAGAATTAAATGATCATGAATGAGCCTGGCCGGTGTGGCTCAGTGGTTGAGGGTTGACCTATAAACCAGGAGGTCACGGTTCGATTCCCAGTCAGTGCATATGCCCGGGTTGCAGGCTCGATCCCCAGTAGGGGGCGTGCAGGAGGCAGCTGATCAATGATTCTCTGTCATCATTGATGTTTCTATCTCTCTCTCCCACTCTGAAATCAATAAAAATAAATTTAAAAAAATAAAAATGATCGTGAATGTAAAGCACTGAGAAGAATGTCTGGCATACAGTAGGCGCTTAATCAACGTGAGCTCTCTTTTCCTTGAAGAGGAGAGAGGGTCCAGCCTATCCACCTTCAAGAGCTGGTGACCTATGCCCACTGTCATGCCACTGACCGTGGGTAATGGGTTTGACGATCAGCCCTGCCCCTTCCCCCCTCTCCCCGCCCCCACCACCCCCTGCCCAGCACAGGCTCTGAGCTGGTCACTTCTCTGGGTGAGTCCCTGCACCCTGGCCACAGGTTTCCAGAGGAGGAGCCCATCACACAGCTGCCCTCTGGCCAGGATGTCCCTGCACAGTCCCCAGCAGCAAGCCACCCTTGGCTGGTTCCTGAGCCCATCTCCTTCCAACCACATGCCCAACTCCTGGGTCCAGCCGATTGACAGATCTCTCCTGGGCCCAAGGAATGAGAACGAGGGGTGGGAAGCCTCATTCCCTGTCCAAGAAGGACCTCCTTATCAGCATCACAATGGATTCAGGTGGGTGGCACCTTCCTCTCCAGATAGACATAGAAAAGGACGCTCAGAGAGGCAGCGTGACTGCCCCCCAGTGGCGGGGACAGTAAGTGGACAGGCTGGGTAGGGGACCCGGAGCCACCTGACTCGCCCTGTGTTCAAAAAGGGAAGAGGGGTCGAAGTGAGTTGGGTCTGAAGTGTCCACTGTACTTGGTGGCACAGAGGCAGCTGCTGTCCTAAGAGCAGGCCCGTGGTGGCGTGAGGAGGTGGGTGTGAGCGAAGGCAATCCTGAAGGCCTGGCGTAGAGGTGCGAGCCGCAGAGGGACCCGGAGCTGCGGGAGGGTTTGCACGGCTTTTATTAAGACAACAAACCAGGGGGGTGTTTATACACCAGTAAGGAAGAGCCGGTAGTAGAAGGAGAGGGAGGCATTCAAGACACAGGCTTTGTTTCTGCCGTATCTGTGCCTTTCATCTCAGGCTGCCCCAAATCCTATTTGAAAATACAGTATAAATAAATGATCAAATAATAAGACATTGTTTGTTCCCTGCCAGCGGCGACCTTGAAGGGTCTTTAGAACAGTCTTTGTTCTCTCCTGGCTTATTTCAGATTTGCTCTATCGTCAGCAGCAAACAAACACTGACTGAGCAACTGCCATGTGCCAGGTGCCGGGCCGGCTCGGGACACAGAGCCAGAGCCCAGCCTCCACCCTCAAGGAGCTCGCAGTCTGAGGGTGCAATGGACATGGAGATGAGCCCCGGTGAGACAATGGGGCCCATACAGAGAGATGCACACAGCACAAGAGTCACCCCAAGGAAGACAGGAAGGAGCCTTCCAGGACTGAGGCGGGTGGAGTATCATGGAGGACCTCAGGGGAGAGGCAACACCTAATCAGGGCTTTGAAGGACACCCAGGGGCCCACCAGGCAGAAAGACGCACAGCACATGCAAAGGCCCTGAGGTATGACAGAGCCGGAGCCTGCAAGGGCTTTGACAGTGGTGGAGCCTAAAGGTGAGAACAGGAATAGAATGAGATGAGCCTGGAAGTGGGAGCA
This sequence comes from Myotis lucifugus, assembly GCF_000147115.1. Lineage (NCBI taxonomy): Eukaryota > Metazoa > Chordata > Mammalia > Chiroptera > Vespertilionidae > Myotis > Myotis lucifugus. The sequence goes on along the minus strand of NW_005872589.1, from coordinate 36,576 downwards.
GGGGTCAGGTCAGCAGCGTGGATCACCTGGAGATTTTAACAATACCTTGTGCAGTGGAGTGAACTGATGCTCCCCTGCCCGAGTTTCAGGGGGAAAGTTGAGGATTAGAGAAAAGCTATTAGGGATTCATTCATAGTGTCTACCGTGTGCTAGGCAGGATTCCAGAGCTTATGGCATGTGGGTAAGCAAAACAGGAAAGGGCTTCACCCCTGAGGAGCTGACCTGCTCATGCCAGGAGTCAGACAACACAGGGCAATTCTAATTCTCTTTAAGTAAATTGTATAAGATGTCAGAAGCAAAGAAAAAGTGGGGTAAGGTAGGTTGGAGTCTGGGGTGTGGGGTGTGGGTGATACAATCTTAGTGTGGTCAGGGAGGAAGAAATAGACCTCAAAGGAGGTGACGGGATGAGCTGTGTGTACATCGGGCAAGAGGGAGCAGCCAGTGCAAAGGCCCTGAGGCAGAAGTGTGCCTGGTGTGCCAGGGGACAGCAAGGTGACTAGTGAGGCCGAGCAGAGTGTCAGAGGAGAACTGTGAGATATGAAGCCAAGCCTGGAGAACCCTGGAGAGACCTCCTCAGACCTTTGACTTTTATGGGACTGAAGTGGGGAGTCACCACCCCAGCTCAGGCAGGGAGGTGGCATGGTCTGATTTATGTCTTAAGAAGATCATCCCAGCCATTTTGCTGGAAATGGATGGAGAAGGAGACCCATTAGAAGCTAATAGGATCATCCAAGTAGGAGAGGATGGTGGTCCAAACAAGGGTGAAAGCGGGGAGAAGCGATCAATTCGGAATATAGAATTTCCTGATGGATTCGCTGGGGGTGTGAGATGGAGAGAGGAGCCCACGATGACTCTGAAGCTTTGGGGCTGGGTGTTGGAAGGCTGGAGTTGCTGGTCATCACGGGAAGGACACTACAAGAGAAGCAGGACTAGCGGAGGAGACCAAGGATTTATATTTATTTACTAGAGGCTCAGTGCATGACATTCGTGCTCTGGGGAGCGGGGGGGAGGTCCCTCAGCCCAGCCTGCACCCTTTCACAGTCCGGGAGCCCTTGGGGGATGTCCGACTGCTGGTTTAGGCCCTCTCTGCTGGGAGTGGGCCTAAGTTGGCAGTTGGACATCCTTAGCACTGCCGCAGAGGCAGGAGAGGCTCCCACCACTGTCGCTGCGCTCGCCATCCATCAGCCTGGCTTCTGGCTGAGCAGTGCTCCCCCTGTGGGAGCACACTGACCATCGGGGGCAGCTCCTGCATTAAGCATCTGCCCCCTGGTGGTCAGTGCATGTCATAGCGACCAGTCATTCTGCCGTTCAGTCAATTACATATCATTTATTATATAGGATTTTGTTAATCCTCACCCAAGAATATTTTTCCACTGATTTTTAGAGAGACTAGAAGGGAGGGGGAGAGAGAAAGAGAGAAAAACATCGATGTGAGAGAGACACATGGATTGTTTGCCTTCTGCACGCACCCTGACTAGGGCCAGGGATCAAGCCCATAACTGAGGTATGTGCCCTTGACCGGAATCGAATCCAAGACCCTTTAGTCCACGGGGCGACGCTCTATCCACTGAGCCAAACCAGCTAGGGCGAGACCAAGGGTTTAAATGTACGGAGTAGGAAGTGCCTACCTGACGCCCACGTGGAGGTGAGAAGGCTGGTGTAGGTGGGGGTCATCCATGGGCAGAGGGCATTTGTGAGGAGAACACTTTGGCCCCAAGGACCCATGCGCGGCCCCAGAAGGGGTGAAGTCCCCGTTAGAGTCGCAGAGCGGGATTATTTTTACAGGGGCGGGATCAAGCCCATACTGGTAAGAGGAGTGCTTGTGCTATTTTGTAAATCTAATGCTATCTCTGGAAGACTCCAGGGCTTCTGTGTTTGCCTTGAAGTGAATCGGGAGAAACCAGCGACTGCCCTGCTGAAGGGCGAACACCGAGTGGAACCCAAGCACCTCCCACGTTTCCCCAGCGACGGCCCTCAGCCTCAGCTTACTTGTCCACAATCTGGGCCTAAGCTTCCCCATGCGAGTTCTGGGAGGAGTAACTGTGATGGCGTATTTGGCAGGTGCCACCAGACTTGAAGATCGCAGGGCGCGTGGAGAAAGGGACAGAGGAGACCCCGGGCCCGAGAGGAGGGTGCCCAGGGCTTGGTGTGACAAGGGCCGTGGGTTTCCGAAGCTTGAGCGACATAAAAGGAAGCGGAGAGGACTTAGGTGAACACCCTGGCCCACTCCCAAGACCAGGCCCTGGCAGTCAGAGATGCGAGGTGGACCCCCAGCTGCCCCTGAGAACTGAGAGGAGAAGGGGATGTTTGAGCCTGCGCCGCATCTGATCAACACCTGCTCCCTAAGGAGCCTGACCCTGACCCTAACCCTCACAGATACTGTGTACTGAACAGACATACGGGGCGGGGGCCGCCTGCAGGCGGGGCAGCAGGGCTGAGCCTACAGGCGGTACAGCCAACTCTGCAGAGGCAGGCACACGAGGAGGACCCGAGAGGATTCACACACATGCAAGCACATGTGCATGTGCTCATGCATGCACATGCACACGCACACACACGTGTGTGGGCAGGAGTGCACACATGCACACACGCAACCCCGGAGGGATGCTCCAAGTTTCCCACGAGACTGGCATTTTTAAATGAACAGGATTGAGTCTTAATAACCAATATGAAGTTGTTCTTTTTAATAACTGAAAGTGACTGGAAAATTGTGGCATCGGCCTGCGGTGTTCTTCAGCTACCCAGCAAGAAGGATGAGACTCAATAGAGCTCAGTGGGAGCAGTTATTAGAACAAATAAAACATAATATCACCTTTTCCTGTTTACCCTGCAAGCTGAGGCTGCTCACCCAAACCCGCTTCATTAATTACTATTATCGCCCCATTCCAGGCTGGGAAGCTTTCTTACCATCCTCCCAGGACTCCGAGGAAGCCTATTAATTTGGGAATCTGATATGTGAACCACAAAATTGGTGAGTGGAAGTCTTTCTCGCGGCAGCCCAGTTGCTTTCCTATCACAGAACATGTTTGCAAAGACATCCAGCAGTTAGAAGGGTTGAAGAAACCTCCATAACTGATGACAGTACAATAACACTCTCCTCACACTGTAATGCTTCTCCTCTCTATTCTCAGGAGTTTTCATTTCCTCCCAAATTAAGACGGAGCAGGGATCTGGAAGCAACAGATCCAAACTGAAGGCCCCGTCCTGCCATCTCCTAGCTGTGTGACGTGAGACAAATCACTGCCCCTCTCTGGTCCCTCAGTCCTCGCCGGCACCGTGATCATAGCGCCCAGCTCACTGAGTCCATATGAAGAACAGGTGAGAGGCTGTATGGGAAAGCCCCCGTGAATGGGAACCCACAGACACGGGAGCTGTCACCTTCAGAAACATTTCTATGACTTCAGCTACTACCACCAGAAACCAGATCTGATGCTGTAGAAACCAACTCATTCATTCATTCAGGAACAATGGAGGCAGCTGAGAGAGTTGATCCCCCATCTTCTAAAGAAACAGGAAGTTCTCTCCACTTTACCCTAATAAAAAAAATAAAAGCTCCCCGGTGTTTTTATTCTGTGGGCCCCTACCTGTGCCCAGCTCCTATAAGTTGTTTACACACCCTTCTCAGGGGAGCCCTGTGATGACAAGTACTACCACCCCCACTTTGAGAGGAGGCTCACCAGGGTTGCTCCCACGGCAGGGCTGGGATGTGGGCCCAGATCTGTGCTCCATGCTGGGGGAGTGCTCCCTCCCCTCCCGCCTGCTCCCCATTCTAACCTGCTAACCGAGGTCTCCCTGGCGTGACCTTCCTCTCTCTGGGAGGGACTCTGCTCCAAGGACGAAGGACGTGCCACTCAGGCGGTTCCTCCGATTACGATTACCGCAGGATGAGTCTTCCCCATTCACTGAGCCTCCGGACCGTGAATCAAAGCCTGTCTTTTTTTTCTCCCTCCGCTACCAGCCCTTGAGTTTCCAATTTCGCCATTAGCTCATTGAACGGTGGCAGCGTTCCCAAGCCTCATTCAGGAGGACTCTGCCTTCTGCAGGACGCAGAGAGCAGGAGGCAGAGCCAAGGGGACCAGGAGAGGGTATAGAGCCTATTCGGACCCCCCCACACACCACCACCACTCCCCTGGGGTCACCCCAGAGGCTAGGACCCAAGTATGACTCGCTCAGCCTCCACATCCTTCTCTGTGAGTGGAGGGTCAGCCTCTCTAACCCCCAGCAGATGCTTCCTGACGTATGAATCATAAGGCTCTAGGGTAAGTGAGGGGCAGTTCCGTGCGATGTAGAATAAAGAGCTTTGTAAGTTGTGGGACGCTGCGTCCATGCCAGCCGCTAGTGCTTCTGCACACACCAGGGAGCCACGGGACTGGCCTTTCGTGGTAGCCAGAGAATGCCCGAGAGTTCACAGCCCCAGGCCTGTGCAACATAAATGTTCCCTCTTTCAGGTCAAAGACACCAGGGGGCGTCTTGGGGCCCCTGGGTCCCAGTTTTAAGGGTAGTTATTAAATGAGGTGATAATGATGATGATGATTACCCTCTACCTGCTCTAGCTTTCTCTGTCCCTGCAGCGATGCCCCTCCCTGTGACAGATGAGCAAACTGAGACCCAGTGAGTGGGGAGACTTGGCCACGGTCACACAGCTGTGGCGTGGGGACCCTCTTGTGGATGGTCTCTGACGTGGGGACTGTTCAACCCAGAGAAATTCGACTCATAGAAGGTCGTAATGCCTGGTCCCCGGCCCGTCCCACACAGTTGTCTGTCTACACTGGCTTTCAGAACTCACTAACTAAAAAATGAAATGAAATGAAAAATGAGCAATCTTCTGCATCAGTAGGAGTCCCGATCTCTCTAGAATCTTGGACCCAGGCATCGTTGGAGGATGCCATCCGATGTCTGGTGTGACAGCTAGAAAGGCCGTTTTTGTTCCTGGGGTCGATGCTCTGAGCGATGAGGAAACAGAAACCCAGAGGGGCCGTGGTTTGGCCAAAGTTCCAGGGCCCAGCCCGCCAGGTTACTCTCCTATTAAAAGTCACTATAATTTTCATTTCTAGGAATCTATCCTACGGCAAAACCTGGAAACCATTTTATGTACCAAGTTGTTCGCCTCAGCATTATTTATAATCGTGAAAAAGGGAAACATCCTTAATGGCAACAATAGAAGAATTAATCACATTTTTCCCAACCACCTACTTTCTAGATTTGAGGCCCATTAATCTGTCCTCTGCTTTTGGAAGACTCACTGCCATTTTAAGCCTCCAAGTCTTTGTACATGCTGTTCCCTCTGCCTAAAATTCCCTTCCTTCCATTGTCTGTATATAAGCTCCTATTCTGCCATCAACACACAGCTCAAAATTACCCAGAAAGATGAACAGTTTATCTTTAAATGCCCAGCTCCTAGCTCAGGCCTGGGATATAGAATGGCTTGTTCAATAATCTATTGAATGAAGGAAGGGACCACCTAGTGAGGCAAATACGTAGGTCTCTTGACCCTCTCTATGGCTATTTATTTCTTCTGGCTTTTTTTTACCTAACACCTAAAAAAAAATCAAAAGTGGGTGACTTTGCATGAAGGCAAAGAGCAGTTCATTTGGCTTCAGAATTAAATTATTCCTCTGTGATAAATTCTGATGTCTGAGTTGTATGGTTTGGCATGAGCTTTCACCCAATCTTTGGCCAATCTACCATGCTATTACAGCAGCTTCCCCCAGCACCCCCTCCTGGCCCCTGTAGCCTGTTAAAGCCATGACCCACCTGGTCCAGTCCATGGGAGGTGTAGTAGACAGAGAATCAACCCAACAGCCAAAATCTCAAGATTACTCAGGTTCCTTAATTATGTTCTTCAAGCATCATAATCTGAATCAGCATTTCTTAAAGTCCACCTTTCCGTTCCCACTGCCTTTCTCATCCTCCCTGAAGTTCCCCTACCATGCTTTCCTTCAACGCCCCGAAAAGTCCCTCCTGGGCCCCAAATGGAGGCTTCCTGGCCATTTCCCTCTCCCTCTTTCTTCTCGATTCTGTATCCCAAAGCTGCCCCCCCACCACCACCAAAAAAAAAAACAAAAACTAATCAAGAATCAGCTGACAGTCTGAAAGGAGAAACCAGGGACTCTCTTTTATTAATAAATTTGTCATTTTTAATGGCTTCCTCCTACCTAAAGAAAAAATGATATTTTATAGCTTCTCCTCTTAGTCCATTCAGTGTTCCATCTTCACCCTTTTTTCTTCCAGCTCGCAACTTCAGGGGTGATTCTACCGTAAAGTGAACCAAGCAACTGTCTGTGCCCCAACCTTGTTCGTCTATGACTGACATTCTCCAGGTTCAAGCCAGAATGGCAGAAGGGCCTAGTGACCTCTAGTGCACATCCCCATTTTACCTACATCCGTGTGGTTCGTGTGCAGGCTACACTACAATAGTGCATGTGTTGCCAGCGTTTTTTTTTCCCAAGGGAAACATTGTGCTTGAGCACATTTTAGCTACAGGACCCATTGAACTTGACATTGTCTGAGACTGACTTAGAGCAAATATGAGCTAGCATGGACCGTGTAAAACATTAAGTACACACAACAAGAGTCTGATGCAAGCCATTACCACCACCTGCGCCCTAGAGAATCTGCCCTGTGGATGCTCCTCTGACGTTGGGCCTGTTCAACCCAGAGAAGTTCAACACGTGGAAGGTCATCAACTCCCGGTCCCCTGCCCATCGCACACAGTTTTCTGTCTACATTGGCTTTCAGAACTCACTAACCACTGGCTTCTGGGGCTTCCAGTTGATTTGGCATTTTATGAGCAGCATAGATCAATTGGAAAAGTGAATTATCCCTGGTTAGTGACCAATAATAAGATAATAACATTATAACCACCCAGAAAAAAAAGTGTGGAGGAGCTGGAGAAAATGTGACAAGAGCAGAAAAATTGAATTAAGTTATGCAAAAAAAAAAAATCAAAAGTGGGTGACTTTGCATGAAGGCAAAGAGCAGTTCATTTGGCTTCAGAATTAAATTATTCCTCTGTTATAAATGAATTTCACACTACAAAATGTAGGCGATGTATTGAAATGATCATTGAGCTAATACAGCCAATAAATCGTTATGATCTCACTGCACTATCTTAGTTCCTTTCTGTGAACCTGTCAATGGCTGACCACCTGCAGGAAGATCTGGTCCCACCGCTTTGCTTTACTGCCTGTGTCCTGTTCGGCTGTGTCGGCCCCACAGACCTTCCTGTTTTTATCTCAGAAGCTGTGCATTTGCCAGTCCCTCTGCTTAGACAGCTGTCCCAGATCTCCACGCAGCCTCCGCACCTGCATTCAGGTCTCGGCTCCCCCAGCTCCTCTGAGGGACCTTCTCTGGACCCCTTGCTGAAGGAGGACCCCACCATCAACCCATCCTCCCCATTACCAACCTTCTCTCTCTGCTCCACAGTCCTACTTTGGTTTTATCTTTCTTGGTCCTTCCTGCTATATGAAATTATATACGTACTAAAGGCCTGGTGCATGAAATTCATGCACGGGGAGGGGGGGGGGATCCCTCAGCCCAGCCTGCACCCTCTCGCAATCCAGGACCACTGGCTCCTAACCACTCACCTGCCTGCCTGCCTCATCGCCCCTAACCCCTCTGCCTGCCTGCCTGATCACCCCTAACCACTTGCCTGCCTGCCTGATCACCCCTAACCACTCGCCTCCCTGCCTGATGGCCCCTAACTACTTGCCTGCCTGCCTCATCGCCCCTAACTGCTTACCTGCCTTCCTCATTGCCCCTAACCCCTCTGCCTGCCTGCCTGATCGCCCTTAACCACTCACCTGCCTGATCGCCCCTAACCGCCTTGGACCCCACTACGGTGGCTTTGTCTGGAAGGATGTCCAGAATGACATCTGAAAGGTCGTTCGGCTGTCCAGTCTAATTAGCATATTACGCTTTTATTATTATAGATATTCATTGATAGATTCATTGCCATGAATAGATGTAGAAGATGTAAAAGTAGTACATAGTGTTTGCCAGCAAGGTCCTGGGATCCTGGGCAAGGTACCAAATCTTGTGGGGCCTCAATTTTCTCACCTGGAATGATAATGCCACCTCATAGGGATTACTATGGACTGAATTATGCCCCCCCATACACACACACACACTTCAAGTGTTGAAGTCCTAACCCCCAGTGTGGTTGTATTTGGAGGCGGGGCCTTTGGAAGTAACACTCATGATGGAATTAGCTCCCATATAGGAAGAGACCAGAGAGCTTGCACTGTCTCTGTCTCCCCCATGGGAGGACACAGAGAGAAGGTGGCCACCTGCAAGCCAGAAAGAGGGTCCTCACCAGGAACAAGATCTGAACTTTCCAGCCTCCTGAACTATAAGAAATAGAAATAAAAATGCCTGTTGTTTAAGCCACCCTGGCTATGGTATTTTGGTATAGCCGAGTAAGACAGGGCTATTTTGAGGATTTGACGAATTAATGGATGTAAAGCAAACAGACTAATGCCTGAAACATAATAAGCTCCGTATGCATTTTAAAAACATTTTTATTATGGAATATTTCAAATATAGACAAAAGTAGAGAGACTAATCTAATAAATCCCCATTAAACCATCACTGAGCTGCCATAATTATCAATTCATGGCCAATCTTATTTTGTTTCTACTTCCATCCATTTCCCCAACCCTAGCTTATTTAGAAACGAATTCCAGACTTCATATAATTTTATCTGTAAACATTTCAGTATATATCTCTAAAAGTGGGACTCTTTATTTTAAACATAACCACAATATCATTATCACACCGAAAAATAATAAACACAATACCATCCTCACACCTTAAAAAATCAAGCTTCTGTCTTGGTCTTTGCCACCACTATGTCCCCAGACTTAGAATAAGGTCTAGCATACAGTGGGCTTCAATAAACAGGTATTCCATAAGTGAGCCTTATCTCTTTGGTTCAAGGGTCTCAAATTTGACAACGCTTTTTCTATTCCGTTAGATTTGTACTCCGCACACATTTTTATGGGACTTACTTTTGGCTTGAATATTAGTATTTGATACCTTTAATAGTCCTGGAAGTGGAGGGGTAGGACCCATTGGGGAAGGGGAAGGAAAGCAACAACATTCAACAAATATCCCCTGCTCCTTTATTGCATGTTTGACCCCATGTAAGTCTCTGGGATCCAGTGGTGACTAAGACATCACTGAATTAAATAATTTCAAAGTTCGTGTAGAACAGTGGTTCTTAACCTTCTGGCCCTTTAAATACGGTTCCTCATGTTGTGACCCAACCATAAAATTACTTTCGTTGCTACTTCATAACTGTAATGTTGCTACTGTTATGAATCGTAATGTAAATATCTGATATGCAGGATGGTCTTAAGCAGCCCCTGTGAAAGGGTTGTTCGACCGCCAAAGGGGTTGCGACCCACAGGTTGAGAACTGCTGGTGTAGAAGAATGAAGACAGCAATAACTAGATACTGTGAAAGAGAGGAATATTGGGGAAGAACTTGGCTTATTAGCGATCAGAACATATTGAGGCCCCTATAATCAAATCCAAATGGTGCTGGTAAGGAAGCGATACATAGCTCAATAGAGCAGAACAGAGAGATCAGAAAGCAATCAGCATCTTCATGAGAAGCCAGTATGTGGCAGAAATGGTATTCAGTGGGAAAAAGAGTAATTGTTTAATTAATGAAACTTGCACAACTAGCTATCTTTTGTAAGAAAGTTAAAACTTTGTTTTATATCATATCCATAAATAAACCTCAGACAAATTAAGGATTTAACAGCCAAAAAATTAAGATAATAAATATCTTGGAAGAAAATGCAAAAAACAAAAATGACAAGGGCAGTCTCACGGCATGAAAAAACAAGCAAGTCCTATTTGAAAAAAATTTCATTTACTCCACGATATTACTTTTTATGGCAAAAGATATCATTCATAAAGTCATATAAAAACAAGATAGTCTGGCCAGTGTGGCTCAGTGGTT
>NW_005872589.1:23094-26507 GCF_000147115.1 Myotis lucifugus | reverse complement strand
CTCCTAAATCAATAAAAACATATTTTATAAAAAAAAACACCAAGAAATTTGAGTACAAACTATTCGCAACAGAGATGTTAAATAAAAGTTTAATTCTTAAAGTGCTAAGAAATGAAGAGGAGGGTTGGAGTTAGGCCAAAGGATAAAACCCAGTCAAAGCCACAGCGCAAATCCAAAGTGGCCAACAAACATACAGAAAGATGCACAAACTCCGGCTTTCCCAGAACTTGCAATTTAAAGTAACTATGGGATTTCATTTCATCCCCATCAGACTGGGAAGTAATAAAAATAAAAATAATCTAACACCTATTGCTGGAGCGGATGTGAAGAAATCGTAGGCTCATGAATTGTTGGAGAAAATGTGATGTATCACAGCATTTTTGGAAAGCAATCTGGCAACATCGACTGAAATAAAAAAAAAATACATATAACCTTTGATTGAGCAATTCCACTCCTGGGGATCTTTCTATCGAAATAAAAGCTCCAGTGAGAAGGATGTATATACAAAGATGTTTATTGCAGCACTGTTTATAGCAGGAGGAGGGGAGACAGGAAACAAATGCCTGTCAATAGAAGACCAGATGAAGAATTGATAGTACTTATCACTACGAAAGATTATGCTGCCATTAGAAGAACGAATTAAGCTACGGCAGCCGACCTGGAGGGCATCCCATGCGAGTTGTTGTTTGAATGACAAAGCAAGAAGCAGAAAGGGTGCCTCATATAATCCCATTCTGGGAAACAGTGACGGACCTCCACTCGTGAATGTGTGTACAGACAGGTGCAGGAGTGTGTTCATGTGCACGTGTGGTCTGCATGGCTATTTTGTTTATGATTGTACAGACAGGCAGAAATACACAGGTTGTTAACATGGGGATGCAGGGGATGGGAGAGTGATGTGCATAGGGCAGTGATGGCGAACCTATGACACGCGTGTCAGAGGTGACACGCGAACTCATTTTTTTGGTTGATTTTTTCTTTGTTAAGTGGCATTTAAATATATAAAGTAAATATCAAAAATATAAGTCTTTGTTTTACTATGGTTGCAAATATCAAAAAATTTCTATATGTGACACGGCACCAGAGTTAAGTTAGGGTTTTTCAAAATGCTGACACGCCGAGCTCAAAAGGTTCGCCATCACTGGCATAGGGAGAAGGGAGTCAAGCCAAAGAGAAAGAAACACTAAAAAACAGCTGGCAGGAGTGGCCTTATCTCAGCGATGCCCTTTTGCAGAGCATCTCCACGTGGATCTGTGCAGAAAGACAAAGGGAGGTGTGGGAGAGCGGAGAGCACAGAAGAGCCTGAGGAAGAAGGGGAGTGTGCCTGGAAGGCAATGTGTATGTGGGGGTTGGGGGAGGGGGAGCTGGGGGAGGTGAAAGGATGGAGGAGATTGGAGGAGCCGGGCCAGGTCTCACAAATGGGTTACCGATGCTGCCACCTCACACCACTCCTGAGCATCTGTCTGGACCACATAGTCCCAGGCGCTTGGTATTAATTAATCTGAGGGAATCATTACCATTGGTCCCATTTTCCAGATGAAGAAATTGGGGCTCAGAGAGGGAAGCACCATTCCCAAGGTCCTTGGGACGCTTAAGCCAGTCTTCTAACTCCAGGCTCCAAGTTCTTCCACTGCCCCACGCAGTCTGGCCTCCAGAGCTAATACACCCCCCTTAGCAGCAGGGGCAGTCCCAGGCCAGAGCCCTGAGCAGGGGAGGAGGGGGGAGGGGGACGAGCGCTCCTTTTCCTAGATCTCATGGCATCATGCCTGCCTCAGGACCTTTGCATCACAGTTCCCCTGTCTGGGATGCTTATTCCTCTTGCTGCTGAGTCAAGCAGCAGGGAGGAGGCAGTTGACCAGCAGTGCCTCCCCACGCTGATGATGTACTGGCAGGACTTTGCACAGGCACCTCAGCAATCCTCCTTCTTGATCCGACTGAAATCCACATGGAGAGGAGTGTCCCCCCTTTTCTTTCCTACTTGTCACCTCTCCAAGTTCCACTTTGTCCAGGAACCTCAGAAGTCCCCCACCCCCATTCCTCTCAGAAACCCCCAGCATCTTCTCCATAAGACACAGATGGCTCCCTGGGTAAGAGTTCCAGGCCAACTACCCCCCCCCCCCCCAGGGATATTCTAGCCATTTCCCTTCCTCCTCACCCACTTTGGCTTCTGTTTCCCTCCCTGCTGCCACAGGGGTTTACCGTGCAGTTCACACATACCTGTGAGTACCTACTATGTGCCAGGCAGAGACTATAACAGTAATATGACTAGACCCCTCCCCTTACACTATAAATCATAAAATAAGCACATATGTGAGGTGAGATGTGCTGGTAAGAGTTAAGGGGAAACATTAAGCAGGTAAAGAATGGGTGATGATGGAAGAGGGATGGGTGGGCTATTTCATGCCGGGTAGGTTGGGCCCTCCAGGGTAGACAGCTGTGGGAACCAGAGATTGAAAAGGAAGCCAGACAGGAGAACTGTGATGCAAAGGCCCTGAGGCAAGTATGGGGCCTTGGGATCTAGGAATAGAATAGGAGTCTAGTTCGTATGGAGGAGGAGGGGCTGTGAGGTAGCGGAGCCTGGTCATGTAGGACATTCAGGATCCATGTTCTGTCCTGTCCTGCGTGCTCGGTCATGCCCACTACCTTCGTCTCACTTTCTCCATCCATTGGATTCCTTCTCCTGTAAGAGTCGCTGGAAATCACCTTTTCTTCCTGCCCTTCTGCCCTTTAACATTCTGTTTCTTGCTTCTCCTCTGCACCTTTGTGTGGCCTCTTTACTTTTTTTTACTCTGTAACTTCATTATTAATAATTTTATATTATAATTGTCTTGGCCATGGCTCAGTGAAATTCCATACCCGCCCGGGGATGGGGGGAGGTTGCATAGTTGGTGTTTCGGAGCTTGGAGTAGGGGCAGAAGTCCTGGGTGAGAAAGGACTTCTCTGTGGGAATTCTTGTCATGGACACTGCCACGTGGATATTTAGTTCCCAGCTCTTGCCAGGCTCAGAACCAACCACACACCCTCTCCCGGCCCCTCCGGCAGCAGACGCTGGGGCTCCCTGAGGCTTCCTCCGCAGCTCTCCGCAAGGAGCGAAACCTGCCATTTCTCCCAGCGTCTCCTTCCCTCCCAGCCCCAGGGCCTCTCTGCAGGGGATGCTCCGCGTGGAGCTGAATAGCCATGCGGGCTGGGAGCCTCCGGTCATCCACGGTGGGCGGGGGTGGGGTCCAGAGAGCAGAGCAGGCCCGGGAGAAGCAGCATGGAAACTAGGCCAGCACCCGGCCTTCCCACGTCTGACTCTGGTGCAACCTCTCTCCCTGTTGGCTACCAGGCCTCCCACAGCTCTCAGGCCACCTCCCCTTCCCCACACCCAGCTCTCCACCTGCTGAGCATCAGGGGCTTCTAGAGACCTGCTC
>NW_005872589.1:17346-22751 GCF_000147115.1 Myotis lucifugus | reverse complement strand
TTAACCAGTGGTTCTCAACCTTCTGGCCCTTTAAATACAGTTCCTCATGTTATGACCCAACCATAAAATTATTTCCGTTGCTACTTCATAACTGTAATTTTGCTACTGTTATGAATTGTAACGTAAATATCTGATATGCAGGATGGTGTTAGGCGACCCCTGTGAAAGGGTCGTTCGACCCCCAAAGGGGTCGCGACCCACAGGTTGAGAACCACTGATTTAAACAAAACAGTCTAACGTCCGAGAGAGTGACATGTTAAGTTGTGTGACCAGCAATGCTTCACTGGAGGAGATATTCCAGCTAAGACCTGAATGATGAGCTTGGGGTCCAGCACTAAGGGAGAAAAGCATCCCTGCAGAAGGAACAGTAAGTGCAAAGGACTTAAGGTAGGAACAAGCTAGGCCAGTGATGGTGAACCTTTTGAGCTCAGCGGGTCAGCATTTTGAAAAACCCTAACCTAACTCTGGTGCTGTGTCACATATAGAAAGTTTTTGATCTTTGCAACCATAGTAAAACAAAGACTTGTATTTTTGATATTTATTTTATATATTTAAATGCCATTTAACAAAGAAAAATCAACCAAAAAAATGAGTTCGCGTGTCACCTCTGACACGCGTGTCATCGGTTCGCCATCACTGAGCTAGGCACCTCTTACCCCTGAGGAAGCTGAGGCTCAGAGGGGTTAAGTCACCGCCCAAGGCCACACAGAGAGGAAGCAGCAGGGCTGGGGTTCAAACCCAGGCCCATCTGACTCCACAGCCTGTTCTCTTCCCACTCCACCGCTCCTGCCTGGGAAAGAGCCACAAGGACAGTGATGCCCAAGGATGGCCCCTCGGCCCAGGCACAGCAGTCTCCCTGGAGTTAGCCTCAGCCTTCCTGTCTGTCCCCGTCAATCATACCAACCTCCCTGAGGTCCCTCTTACTGATTGAGACCTCGTGGCTTTCACATGTGCTGCTCCTCTGTCTGCAATGCCCTCCTCTCTTCCTTGACCAATGGTAACCTTTCTCCTGGCCCTTCAGGGTGAGCTTGTCACCAAAGCAAAGCCTTCCGAGACACGCCAAGGCAGAAATCAATACTCCCTGCCCTGGACTCCCACAGCACACGTCTTCATTTCATTTCATTCATTCATCCGATATGTGTTGTGAACGTACTATGTGCCTGACATTAAACAGCAAATCCAAAACATGGAGAGACGTGCCACAAGACAAGGGGGTAGGAGCCCTGACTGGTGTGGCTCAGTGGACAGAGCGTCGGCCTGCGGACTGAAGGGTCCCAGGTTCGATTCCGGTCAAGGGCATGTACCTTGGTTGCGGGCACATCACCAGTAGGGGGCGTGCAGGAGGCAGCTGATCAATGTTTCTCTCTCATCGATGTTTCTAACTCTCTATCCCTCTCGCTTCCTCTCTGTAAAAAATCAATAAAATATATTTTTAAAAAGAAAAAAAAAGACAAGGGGGCGGGGGCTGTGGGAGACACAGCGGGAATGTCAGATACCCCATATCTCCCCCAGGCTGCGTCTCAGTGCCCTGGACTGGCTGTCTGCTTGCTGATCTCCCTGATGTTGGTATTTTAATTTCATATGCAACCCTAACTCCTCAGCATGGTGCCTGGCATGCAGCAGACATGCATTTGGATTTTTATATCAATAAAGTAATTCCTTTTTATAGAGCGCCTGCTATGTGCTCGGCACTGTTCTAAGTGCTGTGGAAAAGATGTGAAGAAAGCAGACCAAACCCCTGCCTTCATGCGGCTTACATTCTAGTGGGGCTACAATGTAATTGAGTGAATTATTTACAAATCTAGTTTACTAATTAACATGCTGAGAAGAGATTGAATGGGAGCAGGAGTTAAGAGGCAGTAGAATATAGCAAAACCCTGTATATGACCTAAACAGGATTCTCAATTCCCCACTCCCCGTACCTCCAACACTCCTACCTGCTTCTCCCTCAGAGTGGCCCATCTCAGTAATGGACGCCAATATTCATTTATTTCCTTCCCAGCATCCCCAAATACCTCCACTTCTTTCCACCCCCATGGCCACAAGCTGGTCCAGGCCACCATTGTCTCTTGCTTGGAGCCCAGCAATAGCTGCCCTCCTGTCTCCCTGCCTCCAGGTCTGGTTTTCACATTCCATGTTCTACCAGCCTCCTCCAGGTTGTTGCTTATGCTTCAACCTCATTTTCATGGCCTCCAGGCTCTTAGCTTAAAATATTTCCCATCATTATCCTTGTATCAGACATACTTAGCATTTCCCCTAGAACTGGCCAATCGTCTTTCCCATGTGTGCACACTTCTGAATCTTTGCACATGCTGTTCCCTCCTTCTGGAATGCTCTTCCTCTTCTCAGCGCCCCTCCACTCTTCTCAGCTCCCATTCACGCATTCCATATTGGCCTAGCTTACTCTTTCTCATTCCTACATCTCAGCTTACATGTCCTGTCCTCCAGATGTTCCTCACTCCCGAGGTTGGATCTGGTTTTCCTGCTCCGTGGCCCCATAGCATTCCTCACCCAACTGTGGCTATTCCTTACTTTTCGGTTTCTCCTGCTTGTCTTCAGGTCCATGGAGGTAGAAACCATGTCTGTCCTGCTCAACATCCCCAGGAATCTGCATGGTACCTGACACATAGTAGTTGCTTTATCTGTTGAACGAATAAATGAATAAACATGGAGCAAGTAGAACTTGAAGCAGTGCAAAATATTCAGATCTCTGGTATTTCACATACTTTAATATATGACCTTGAGACTTGAGACAAGACCTCTCTGAGTCTCTGTTTATTCATTTATAGGATAAGAGAGTAATATGCTTTTGCAGGGTTCTTGGAAAGTTAAGTGTGAGAATCTGTGTGAAAATGCCTGGCACCTAGAAGCTACTCCCTAAATGCTTGTCAGATCTGTGGATGAGTAGGAAATAGACTGGGTGTAATACCCTTATTCAGAAAATTCATAGCTTGGGTCACAGCACAGTGGTAAGGACATAGGCTCTTAAGCTGGGCGGCTGGGTTGGACTACCAGCTCTGTCACTCACTAAATGGACAACCTTAGGCCAAATACTTAAAACCCATGATGTGACTCAGTTTCCTCATCTGTAAAATGGGAATAATGATGGAATTCAGCTTAGATCAGCACCTGGCACATTAGCTATTGTCATTGCTTTTAACATGTAACACTGACAACCACACAGTAAGGCTCTTGCCTGTGGTCCTCCTTAACAGATGAAGAGTTTCAGAGAAGTGAAGTGACTGCACAAGGTCAAACAATGAGGAAATGTCAGCCTTGTGCTTCAAGGCCAGGTCTGCTGCTCCCAAATCCCATGTTATTTTCACTCCATCAAAGAAGGAGCTCAAAATAGGCCTGTGGCATTTCAGCTAATTTCCTCTAAGCCCTTACCGAGTAACCAACCGCGGGCACACAAAGCTGCTCCCCTAAGAGCATCCATTCAGCAGCTGCTAAGTACGTGTGCCTGGTGGATCCAGACCATCTAATGGGGCTTGCACCAAGCCAGCTCTTCCCAGGTGACCTTGCCTGGTCTGCAGAAGGGACCTACAGAGTAGAGCTGGGTTAGGAAGGGGCAGAGGGTGGTACGTGAGTTAGATGGAAAAAGAAGCTGGAGACCAACTGGATGTAAATGGGGGGAGAGTGCCTACTATGTACCAGGAATTTCATCGATCTCATACTATTTAACCTCACTATGATCACTCAGCCATTGTTTATTAAGCATCTACTATGTGTCAAGCTCTGGACTAGGTCCCGAAGATGTAATGGTGAGTAAGACACAGCTATTGACTTCAAAGGGCTCCAAAGTCAGTAGGAGAGATAACACATACACACTAAAGTGCTATGAATGAGATGGTAGAGGCCTGAGCAGGGTGGCAACAGTGAAAAGCGGGGAGTAGCTGCGAATAACATCAGAAAAAAAGAAGGCAGGTATTAATGTGCCCACTTAACATATTGTGAAACTGAGGCTCTGGGAAGTGGACTTGTTTGGAGTCGTGCAGTTACCAAGTAGCCGAGTGGAGCTATGCCATCAGGTCTATTCTGTCTCCAGAAGTCTCTTTCTTTCCATACTTGCAGCCTGAAAGCTCTTACCTTCCTCCCCAATCCCCTTTCCTTTTCTCAATGATTATCTAGCCAGAAGATTAACAAAATGCTGCTAAAGCCGTGGCTGCTGTCAGTGGCTAAGATGTTAGCTGCTTCTGTGGACAATCAGAAGCTCTGAGCCTCTGTTACTGATTTCATTTGAGCAAAAGATTCAGGGGTTGGTGTGAAAGGGGTGGGGAGATGAGAAGGAGGCTTCTATCTCCAGTCTGAAGGGACTTCTAGGACAGGTCAAAGGTGACAGAGTGAGGGCAAGCTTCTCAGGCGTGTGCGGCTATACGCAAGCCTCTCTCCACTGCCCCCAAAGGCCTAGTCTAAGAGCCCTTCCTGCTTGCCCTTCACTTTTTCTTCAAAAATGGGAGCCAAGAAAACCACCCACCTGACCCACTGGCTGAATGCGCTGGGTTCCCTGCTGAGTGGGATCCATAGATCTGCCCCTTCCCATCCCCATCCTCACAGGACAAGAAACCAAGCTGGAGAAATCTTCAGTCTGCAAATGTAGCTCTTTCTATAGCCTACAGGTACCTTAGCAGGGGTGTGAAATCTTCATTCTGTTCTCCAGACACCAGAACCCTCTCCAGGTGCCAGAAGCACAGCAGTCCCCCCTCACAGGGCGATAGAAGAGAGCAGAGAGGGAGAGAAGGGAGTATCATGCAGGTGGAGAAACAGGTAGTTTTTCTACACACACACAAGAATTCATTGGGCATGCCTGCAGGTCATCTCTGAGGTAAGGGAAAAAGTTGGGCAACACCAAAGAAAGTCTAATTTTAATTCAGTCATGTATTACATACTCTTTGAAAATAACCAGATCTCTGAGAAATTGTTAAGTAAAATAAAAATGGAGAGAGAGGCCAGAAAGTATGAAATAATTGAGTTATGAAATTACATCTCTAACCCCCAACTGACCCATCAGACTCACAGCTCTCTCTAGGCTCCTCCCCATCACCCCCACCTCACCCCCCAAAAAATAAAGACAGTGCACCCTCCATCATGCCTCATGTGTTCTCACTCACTTAACTATGAAGCTGATCAGAGAAAAAAAGGAATCAGTAGCAGCAGGAATCTGATGTGCTGCGTTTTCCAGGGTTTACATTAAGGAAAAGTTGCACATATAGAAACAAGAGGTGACGCTGTGATTAACCCAGGATAAGGAGTCTGCAGAGGAGGAGATGTGTTAGGATGTGTTTCAGTGTTCCCAGCAGGGAGATTTTTATCTCTTCCAATCCAGTTTATGAATGGCATGGGAAACTTAAGAAGGGTTCACATTTCACCCACTTCCCCTACAAACATGTTTATCTGTAAGATGA
>NW_005872589.1:0-16900 GCF_000147115.1 Myotis lucifugus | reverse complement strand
TCATTTAAGTTTTGGGAGCTCAGGAGAGCGCTCATTTTAGGGTTTGGGAGAGGAGTAAAAAGAGTAAAGGCGCTCCCCCCAGCTCTGCCCTGGGCTCGCTGCCCGCTGCCGGGAGGGGAGGGAGGACTCTGGCCCGCGCCCCCCTCCTGGCCGGCCGCCCTGGCTGCCCGGGCGCGCGCGGAGCGGGAGGCGCAAGGAGCTGTCCAGTTCAGCACCACCCGGTAATGCAGTAGGTGGGAGCGCCTCCGCCGGGCCGGCGGGCAGGGAGTTGGGGGGGGTGGGCCGGCAGGCGGGCGGCCCATCCTGCAGCAAGACGCCGGCTCCCTTGTTTCCAGGAGCTTTGCAGATAGGGGGAGGGAAACCCGCCTCGATTCTCCGGGAGAAACCCCTTCCCTCCCCCATTTCGCCAACACTACCCCGCCACCAACAACAATAACCGCCGCCGCTGCTCGTCCTGCCGCCGCTGCGCCTGCCCGCCCTGCTGCTGCCGCCGCTGCCGCTGCCACTGCCGGGGCAAAACCATGGAAGGCGAGACCCCCGCACCTGTTCAGCTGAGATCAAGGGCTTACAGAATACTGGGAAGTCTGGTCTGAAACGAAAGCGCCGAGACCCCCCAAGGAAGAGAACTGGCGAAGCAAAGGATTTTCATGGCGCAGGCCGCAGAGACGGAAGGTTGCATCTCGGCTTTTACAATCTCTAACTGTCTAGGTCCCGACCATGAGAGATTGTGTTGAGAATGCGGCTGTTCCCTGGTTCACTGTGGAAGCCATCTCCAAATTAGCTATCACATATGGAAACTGGAGACCAGAATTTTAGGAAAAGAGCTTAAGGCATCTCACTTGGGGGGGTGGGGGGTGTCTTTTTATTTTATTTTTCCTTTTTTAAAAAAAAAATCACTGCAACTGGAACAGTTTCTGATCTCAAAAGGCAAGCCTCTCTTCCCGTGTGATCTTTATAATTTATACTCTTTTCCGTGAGCTTTCTTACTTCCCCTTTTTTATATCTCTCCATAATCTCTATTCACACATATATCCATTATATTAGTAGTGGAATTATTTTTATTTTATTTTTTGCTTTAGTACTTGCACCCTCACACACACTCTCCCGAGAACCAGAAGTCGGTTGGGTGTTTATATAATGAAGAATTATGGGGCTGTTTGATCGAGGTGTTCAAATGCTTTTAACCACCGTTGGTGCTTTCGCTGCCTTCAGTCTGATGACCATAGCTGTGGGAACCGACTATTGGCTCTACTCCAGAGGGGTTTGCAAGAGCAAAAGTGTCAGTGAGAATGAAACCAGCAAAAAGAACGAGGAAGTTATGACCCATTCTGGATTATGGAGAACCTGCTGCCTAGAAGGTATTTGATTTCCCATCTCCTCCCCCTCTCCACCCCACCCCTCCCCACCCCTCCCCGCTCCCCCTCCCCACCCTCCTCCGGATAAGTCCCCTTCACATTCCACCATTTTCTTACTTCACTCCTTCCACCACGGATCAAGGTTGCTTGGGTTAGTTTCAGAGGAAAGGAAATCAATAAGCCAAAACCATTCTCAACTCTCAAGCTACCACCACCTCCCTTTCCCCAGACCTCTTCATTGGAATAATCTATGATGTGATGAAAACAACAAGAGATTGTCTTTAAAAGTCAAATGTGTTCTGCCTACTTCGGAATCATTAGGATTTGCCATTTGATGTAGTCTTGCCACCTATGGGGGGAGGATAATTGTTTCTCTCACACTGTTTTGAGAGAAATTCAAAAATGTTCTTCCTTTCCCCCTCCTCTGCCCCTTACTCCCCAAAAGTCCCAGACACATCACCATCTGAAAATCTCCTGTAAAAAAAAATTGTTTCTAAGAATCCTTACTTGGTAAATCCTAATTATTCCAGGATCTCAAGCTGAGTTCAAGAGCATTTCGTAATGTCTATGAGCTGCACATATTGTTGGAGGCGCCTGGCTGTGTGTGTATGTGTGTTTTAACGTTTACAAAGTCTAAAAATACATACGTCTCTCACAGGAAACAAGCCCAAGTTCTAATAAACAGAGATTCACTTGCAGGTTAAGCTGAGAACCAATTCACTTCCACGCAGAGTGACATGTCTGTTACCCAGAAGCGCGTAGAGTCAGCATTGCAGCCAGTTGGAGAATCAGACATTGTGCAGGGAGGCCAGGGAGGGAGGCGAGGGCACGGGCAGGTTGAGGGGGCGGGGGAGACAGGAGAGCAGTGGGACAGGGGTGTCAGCTGTTTGCCTTGATCTTGCAGGGTCATTGGGACATGTGTGCCAGTGCATGTGCTGTGGGGGGAGGGGTCCCTACAGTGTAAAGCCTGGGTGATCAGGGTGCGGATGAAGGCATGTGCTTCTGAGACACACTAATAAGCACTGAAAAAAACTCCTGCAGGTCATACGACCTGCATTTAGCAACAGACTTTAATGGGAGGGACTGTGTTTGAATGGTTACAGCCACCCATAGAAAGACGTGCACAGAGAGATACATGCTTCTGTGTGGAGAGAAGGCTTATGTGCTTTGCTTCTGATTTGAGCCAATACTGAAGGCTGTTGGAGGCAGCGTCGGGAAGCAGAGACTGCAGGATTGTTTGTTAAGCTCAACATGGGATGGTAATGCAGGGAGTAGAAGCCAGGAGATGGGGGAGCAAAGAGCGAAATGGACAGGAGTGGGCGAAACTGATGTGACCCCAGGGTCTAATCCAAACTGAGCAAAAGCCGCTCTTTGGGAGATGGTCGTGTCTGGGAAAGAGCATCAGCTCTGTGCCTCCCCACCCCCCGCCCCCCAACATTCTTGGTGCAAGCGGTTGAGTGATGGCTGGACATGTTTTGAATAGCTAAGTGACTTCAGTGAGCGATGGTCTATTTGACGCATACTGCATTTGGTGCCCTTTCTCAATCCAAACTGCTGCTTTGAACATCGTCTGCATAGCAGCTCTCTGCTGAATACTATATGCTCTTCCCCAGCCAGAGAATCAATATCGGGAAATTAATAGAGACTGTTTTAAACACACCCCTCCTTTAAAAAAAAAAAATGAAGAGCCTTTCATGCAGCTGGCCATTAACCGCGAAAAGACTTCCATTTAATTAAACATTTATGGCCGACTTTTATTCCGAAAGAGAAGAAAAGCAAAGTGAATGAGGGCTGCTGTAGGGAAATGATCACGGTGGCAATTTGCTTCCCTTGGATTTAAGTTAGATGGATGGAGATATGCGGCCACGGGTTAGAGGAAAGCAGGACATTCTTTTAGGAGAACGATCCCCAGCGCCTGGTGACTTGGTCTACATAGGCTTTCCTTATGGGGGTTCTATTTGCATTTTCTTATTCCTATGATCTTTTAAACAATTAATAATCCCCAGAAGGCAAGAGGACTAGGGAGAACTTTGGATCAGTTGTGCATTAAAAGGCTTAAATATTTTCATTAAAATTCCATCTGTTTGATGTCCACATCCCCAAACGTGCTGCCCAACCAGCCCCTTTAACTTTCTCTCCAAGACACACACCGTCTCTCTCCCTGAATCATCCTTTAAAAGCTTAGGCCTGCAACCCTTCCCAAGGGTTGTGTGATGCACACAGGAGCTGTGGGTTTGGCCCCTCTCCCCGGGCTGGGGCCTCCAGGCAGTGAGGGGATGGCTGGGCCAGGCTCCCTTTGGGACCTTCGTTCTGTTTTCACTTGTAGCCAAGGCCCAGGCAGGAAGGGTGAGTGTTCAGGGCCCCCACTCAACCTGGCCTTTCATTCCCAAAGCCTCTGTCCACACGGGCTTTGCAGGCCCCGGACCCCCTAGGAAGTTGGGCCTTGGCCGCTTAGGAAGTAGTTTGAAGACGTTAAGCCACTTCATTTCAAAGGCTGTGCTGGTTTCCAAAGATCGTAAGCATACTTATTTCTGAAGGCTGGCACAGACGGCTGTTGTGGGGCTCTCGTGGGCTTGCTTTTCTGAGCATTCACAATAGGGTCGTCCTTTACGGAAATCAGATTATCGGTGCTTCCGTCTCCCCCAACCTACGGTTTTGGGGAGAAACTGGACTTTCAAAAAAGGTCCCCCATCACCTCTTTATTGTGCCTCCTGCCCGTACCCAAGAAGTTGTGAACAGATTTCAAATCTTCTCCCCCAGAGGCTGCTAACGACTCCAGACAGAACACAACCCTGTCTGCTTCTGCTCTCTCCTGCTCTCTGGCTTTCACTGGGGCGTTTGCTCTTGAGATGATTTTTTTTTCTTTCACTTCTTGATGAAAATAAGAATCAGAAAATATTTCCTTGCCTCTCTTGCTGCTTTGGAAATGAATCAGTCTGCTGCAGAATGAGAAGTGACAGGACCACCTGTTAGGGGTGGACACAGCAGGAGGGGACAGGAATCCGGAGGAAACTACCTTTATGTGTTCCCTCTGCAGAGTCCACAACAGCAGTGTCTCCGTGTATGAACTTGAACCCCTAACAGGCTGGTGTCCTCAGTGGGGTTGGGAGGTTAGGGGACGGTCTGCATGTGGATACAGGTAGGTAGAGAGTGATGGAAGTTCTTGAACTTTTCACAAAACCTGAGTTAAGAGCCTTGAAATGCAGAGATGAATTGGCCGTTTCTATAAAATCTGCAACAGGACACTAAAACAGCTTGTTCCAGGCGAGTATCTGTGGGCTGTGCAGTGGCTGGCTGCCTAAGACATTAACCTCTGTTGTCACCAAAAGGAATCATTGTCTCCAGGGGCAGCAAGAAATTCACTCCTTGTGTGTATTCTCCCCTGTCCCTCCCCCTGTCCCAGCTGCACGTCTGTCTCCCCCAGAGGATCTCCAGGCCCGCAGAGGAGGAGGCCGGGGTACAGTGTGGTCTGCAGCAGAAATGCACCCTGCTTTCTCGCTCCCTCTCCCGCCCCTTTCCTTTCTGTGAGGCACAGTCGAAATCTCTCTCTGTGTTCAGACTGTTAATTCCCTCTGCTGAATTTCCAAGCTCCTCTTCCTTCCGCGGCTTCTCCTGTCTCCCCCTCCACATGCTGCTTCTCAGGGAGGGTCTGCCGTCCTCCTGCTCTGCTCTCACTGAGCAAGTCGTGTCTCGATTTCCCAAGTCCGTGGTTGCACAGTCTTTGCGAGGCTGCGAGGTGGCGAGTGCTCCGCGCAGGGCTCAGCCACGGCTCCCTTGTTCTGAAGAAGGAAAGGATGTGTCTGGTATGTTAGGAAAGCCAACCACCTTTCCCAGACACTCTTGCCTTTCAGTATGGACGAGCTGGGTATGGAAGGACTCATGGGCCTTCATACTGTGTACGCACGGCTCCAGAATTCCCAAGATAATTTGACTGTCTTTTGCACTTTGCACACAGTAGGTGCATAAAAAAATATTTATCAGTGGATTGACTCAGAAGTTGTTAAAATTACTGAAATTAATTCAAACATCATAAGGACATGTGACTGTGACAATCAAGTGAGGGGGGCAGTGAGGAAATCAGGCTGGTTTGTTTGTTCTTCCTGGAACTTTTTTTTTTTAAGAATAATAATGAGTCATGAATTCATTATTATAAAATAAGAGAATTCCAAAGGAGTCAGTCATTGCGGGTGCATTAGCTCCTAACTGGCTAACGAAAAATCATCAGTACATTCAGCCTCTACAGGGAAGGAAAGAATAACCCATTGATTTTCTTCCCTTTCCTGCTTTTCAAGTGTATCAAAGGCCAGTTTGATCTTAATACTCACCAGAATAGACACTGGGCAGAGAGCAGGCATTCTGGCCCGTCCCTATGTAGCTTCCCCAGAAGCTTCTATTCGTCACCAAACTTCCCCACCAATCCCCCGGACCCTGAGAACACTTCCCACGGTCTTGGGCTCTGCTCGCAGTTTCCCATAGAACCAGGCCCAGCAGCCCAGCCACTCACCTTGGAATGAGGAACGAACTCTGCAAGTCCCGGGCATTCACACTGCCCTCCTGCCCCTGCCTCCCTGTGATGAGAATGACCCACACAGTGTGATACACACACCAGGGCACATGGGCAGAAAGTGGCAAAGCCAGACTCGAATCCAGGCCTTTCAGGTCCACCTGCAAGCTTCCAGCAGGCTCCACGCACAGCCCCTGGCCCACTTGACTTATCCTCTTGGCTGGCGTCGGACTCTAGTCTGTCTGCACCCCGTTGAGTGCCAACCTGAGCATGTCAGGAAACCTGAGTTCTGACCCACCCAACACCGAGCACCCTGCACCATGCAGGGTGACAGTTCAGCCCCAGTCTGCTCACTCCCATGAGGCTGAGGGAATGTAAGGCTGAACTCCAGGGCAGTCCCACCATGTGCCTCCCTGGCTTCGCCCTTGCATTTCGGAAGTGCCCTCAATGTAAACTGTCCGTTGGTTTTATGTTTGCAAGCATTTTTCAAAAAGTGTCAAGTGGATGTCCCCTGTCACTCATGGGAGTTTTCAGGTGAAGCTTTGTGGGGTGTGGTGCAGCTGAAAGAATCCTGCGGCCACACAGACCCGGGTTCATGTCAAGCCCTGCAGCCTCACGAGCCATGTGATTTGGGGCAAGTCATTTCACCTCCACCAGCCTCAGTTTCCCTTTCTGTAAAAGTGAAGGATAAAAGCCTTCTCACAGGGTGGTTGGTAGTTTAGCAACTGAAGGAATGGATGTCTGTCATCTACTTCCCGATGACCACCTTGCTGGAAATTGCAATCAACACCCCCCAGCCCCGCCCCTCATCCACCCTCCTTCCTGTTTGATTTCTGTGCAGGGCACCACCTTCCGCACACAGCGCACTTAGCTCAGGACGTTTGTTGTCCACCTCCACCTGGACTGTCAGCTCCACCAGGGCAGGGCTTCTGTCTGCTCTGCTCATTGCTGTAGGCACAGCACCTGTGACAGTGCAAGACGTCACCCCGCCTTTGGTGGTGAAGGAACAAATGACCACTGCCTGCTGCAGGGTGCACCTTCCGGAATGGTGGTCCCTTCACATCGTCAAAGGACTGCTCTCTAAATTACATCCAGCCAGCAGTGGTGGCAAAGGCATCTTTTTTTTTTTTACATTCTAAAAAATAATGGACCCAACACAGAGAAAGGAGGGAAAGAGGGAAAAGGGGGGGAAGAGGAAAGAAGGGGAGACTCAACACATAAGGGGTGATAATAAAGAAAAGGAAGTGGAGAGGTAGGAAATGCCTGGGAAGGAAGTGCTAGGGGCTGAACAGCCTCTAGATTAGTGGTTCTCAACCTGTGGGTCGCGACCCCTTTGGGGGGTTGAACGACCCTTTCACAGGGGTCGCCTAAGACCATCGGAAAACACATATATAATTGCATATTTTTGTGATTAATCACTATGCTTTAATTATGTTCAATTTGTAACAATGAAAATACATCCTGCATATCAGATATTTACATTACGATTCATAACAGTAGCAAAATTACAGTTATGAAGTAGCAACGAAAATAATTTTATGGTTGGGGGTCACCACAACATGAGGAAGTGTATTAAAGGGTCACGGCATTAGGAAGGTTGAGAACCACTGCTCTAGATAGACACTGGCCATGTTTTTCAGCCTCCACATCGTCCAGGGCATCTGTCACAGATCCCCGGGGACAGCTCCCCACGCCTGTTCGCTCCCAGATCTGTGGGGGGAAAGACAACATCCAGACTGATAATGCAAGGGATTTTTTTAAATTTCCAAATTCAATAGCTCTTCTTAGCCTTGACTAGATATATTTCAGCCAAATACCCATATTCAAATGAAACAGGCACTTTGAGTATCTAGGTTGATTTATAGTCACAGATCAGTCCATTTCTTCACTCATTTATTTTACTTATTAAATCTTTGATACACCCCTGCCAAGTGCCAGGTGCTGGGCCAGAGCTTGGGTCATAATGGGAAGTAGCCCCCTTGGGGAGGGTCACTGTCCTCAGAGTCCTGAGGGCCAACTGAGAGAGACAGACCCTACTTCCAGTAAATCCCAATATATATACAAATTCCAACTATAAGTGCTCCCAAGGAGAGTCCCATGGGACTGTGCGTTTATAATATTACCATCATATCTAAGCAGAGAAGGCACCCCTGGATATCTGAATGTGAATGGATACCTGAAGGATGAGTAGGAGTTAACTGGGTGAAGAAAGCAAGAAAGAGCATCCCAGGTAGGAGGGCAGCAGATGCAGAGGTCAATGAGGAAGAGAATGAGACCAGTACTGGAGAAGGCCAGGTGGCTGGAGACGGAGATGGGGAGGGGAAGTGGTGGGGAAGGGGTGTTGGATGATGTGGGAAGGGGAATACAGAGGACTCAAAGATAGGGACTTGTTGGTCTTGTTAAAGAGTTTTGTTCTTTGACTTCTGGCTTCTAAGCTGTGTGACCTTGAGCTGGTTAATCCTATCTCTGCACCTCATTTGCAACATCTCCTTAATGGAGATGAGAATGCCTGTGCCTAAGGTTGTCGTGAGGCTTAGAACACTGTTCCCTTCTCTTCCTTGTCATGCTCTTCCCACTTCCACCCCAGCCTGATTATGGTGGTCTCTCTGGCCTCAAAACTTCCATGACAACACAGAAAAGAGAGGAAATAAGTTGATTCAACTCCAATCAACCAAATTCTAAATATAGTCAGTGGAGGTGTTTAGCCAACCCTGAGCTTAAAATAGGGAGGCAGTGGTGAACAAGCCCCACCCTGCCTCAGGGACCCTCCAGGCGAGTCCCAGTTCTGGGATCCTAAAGAGCAGGCATCTCACAAAACAGCTCCTTTTCACACAAGACATCTGACATCGCCTGCCGCCACCCCTCCTCTTCGCCCTCCTGAAAATTCAGAGGGATTCCTGGCATCTTTTACAACGTTAGGATCATTGAGGATTCGAGCTGGAATTTGAATGAGCTCAGTTATATCACCAGACTTTTTGAAAATAAGAATGAGAGTAAAGGGATGTTAACTGTGTTTCCCAACGCCAAAAATTGCAGGTCAACTTTTGTAGGATTATCGATAAGCTACTGTGGCCTAGCATCCTGGTCCTTGCTCCTGGGCATATAAAGGACTTTATTCATCCAGCTCCGTCTTTTCTCCGTTCTAAGACACTATCAATTACAAAATGAACTATCCATTTAAACGGCGTTCAGGGGAGGGGAAAAGGAATTGAATGTATGCATCAACTGTAAAACACACTCTAATTTCAGAAATGTGGAAACCTAAAATATGTGTCTTAGAATCAAAGAAAGATGGTAAGCACTCTTGCTGGCAGAGAGAAATGCAGGCAGGGTGCTGAGAGGGCCCAAGGGATTTCTTTAGCGTGCAGCTGGTATCTGTCCCATGACTCAGGAAGCAGCAGAGGAGAGAAGAATGTGGTCTTACCAGCGCCTTTCTTCACAAGGAAAAGGGCTAGAGTTAATTTTTTTATTCAACAGCTGTTCCCTGAGCACTTGCCAGGTACTGTGTGAGAGTCTAGGACAGAGTCAAAGGCTCCATCTCTGCCCTCAAGGAACTCTTAGTCTAGTAGAGAAGACATACCAGTGAACAGACGATGACGACGGCACAGCATGAAATATAAGCACAGGATTCTGGAAGCACAGAGACTGGGCAGGGGGGTATGTCAGGGAAGATGGAGTTCTGAAGGCTACATCATAGGGGTGAGCGAGCCAAGGAGAGGAAGGCACTTCAGACAGAAGGAATGGCATGTGCAGAAACACATGCCCAGCATGGCTGGAAGACAGAAGCGGGGAGAAGTGAGGCTGGGAGATGGCAGAGACGGGATCCCAAAGGAACGTAAATGGCTCATGGAGCAGTATGAGCTTCAGCATGGAAGAAAAGGGAGACCCAGATTGCTGGTGAGCAAGGGGAGGTCCCAACCAGCTTTGCCCATCAGCACAATCACGAGCTGCTGAGGCCTCAATGGAGGGCATCGGGGTGGGAGCTGGTGAGACTCACAGGGATGGGGCGAGGCACAATGAGGAGGGTGTTGTGGTGCCCAGGTGACGTACACTGTCAGCTGTAGTGAATGGAAAGTAAAGGGAGGAGGGAGAAGCTTACAGGCGATGTACAATAGAGGTGCATCACAATCCTCTATTCCTTTCCCACCTCCTGGTGTAACAAGCCTCCAGTGAATGCATATGAGGCCCTGGGGCTCAGAGATCCAGAAAGGCTCGCTCACATGTCCCTTCTCCAGGCGCCTTCCTGACCACCCAAATCTAAAGTAGCCCCCAGTCCCACTACCCTCTTTTATTTCCTTCCTCACCATGTTAACACTGACTTTTTCTCTTTTTAGCGTTTACTTGTTTATGATCTGTGTCCCCTCTGAGACTGCAAGCTCCCTGAGGGCAGGGGCCGTGTTCGCCTCGGCACAGAGAGAGAGCCTAGGAGCTACCTGTTGAATGAATGACTTAAAAAAAAAGCGGTGCCTGCCCTCAAGAAGCTCCCATCTGAGGAGGGAGATGGGCTTGGAAACAGAAACGCCGAGCGTCCTGTTGACCAGTCTTTTCTGCTCGGCCTGGCTGGGGCCACATTCTTGAGAACAGGCAGGGCTTTCCCTTGCACCCCCAACTGGGGCCACAGCTTTGCAATCGAGCTTCAGAAAGCTGATCAGCCGCTGTGAGCCTGCTCCCTCCTGGGCAGCACTCACCTTTCCTCTCAATCCAAACCCCTGTTAGTTATCGCCTGGCCCACAGGTACTGACTTAGCAGCCCTGGGGCCTTCGCCTTATTGACACTGTATTTATTCACTCTTCCCTGAACTTCCCGGGCCTTGGGTAGTCTTCCAGCTGCTAACGAGAATGCCAAGGATTAGGTACAAGATCCCAGGTGCACAGTTGCTGAGGCCTCATTGTACGGGGAATCGGCACTCTGCAATTTAAACACCCCAGTGCCAACCTCGCTCTGACCTTGCCATTGGGCAAAACTTATTGGTGACTGGCTGTGGCTGACCCCGAGACCCTTCTTTACCCCCTGTTGCCCCATCACGCGCCTTTCTCACTTTCTCTGCATAAAGGTCATTCATTCTTTTCTGTCACACACCCCCCACCCCCCAACCTGGATCTCTGTCTGCACAGATCCTTCTTGAATTCTCCCTAAGGTTGGGAACTCTCCTCCCTAATTTTCCTCCAACATATTTTACAAAGAAGGAAACTCTGAAAAACTTCAGTACTAATAATAACTATAGTAATAATAACCATAGCTAATCATCTGCTTAGTACTTTCTTTGTGCTAAGCACTCTTAGATGCTTTCCAGAAGTTAGCGCTCATTCAGTCTTCAAAATGCGGGAGGTATGCGCCATGATGCCCCTTCTCTCCATCTTAAGAGGCTCAGAGAAGTTAACTCACTTGCCCAAGTTCACACAGCAAGTGGCAGAGCTGGGATTCCAACCCAAGTCTGTCCAACCCACAAACCTATGCACAGCCTTCTATGACACTAATTACATTTTCCCCTACCCCTCAAATCTATAAATAAAATTCTTGGAGAAGTTGAAAGCTCAGCAGAAATTGTACCCCATGCATGATGACGTCTTCATACATTTGCAGCTTGAATAGGATATGCTCCTTACCCAGGTCAGAGAGGGGAAGAGGAGGGGCCGCCCTGCTTTCTCACTGCTGTGAAAACTAAGGGAGCCTCAAATGCATGGACATCCCTCTCCTTGAAGCTGGCAGAGAGGGAAGGAACATCTATTCCCTCTCCCCTGCCCTGTGCCTGGAGGGCACGTTCCAACCGCAGTGTACTTGTTTCAGGGCTCAGCTAAGTTGTCGCTTCTCCCTGCCCCCCTGCCGCCTCCACCCTGCACCCACCTGGGTTGCGTTCCCTCCCTCTTTCCTTCCACAGCATCCACACAGGCTTCCCACAGTACCTTCCATCATCTCTGTTGCTTGTTTCCATCTCTGCTCTGCCTCTAGACCAAGCATGTCAAACTCATGGCCCGAGGGCCGCATGCCTCATTTATTTGGCCTGTGTTAGCCTTTGAGTTTGACATGCTTGCTCTAGACCAGCCGTGGGCAAACTACGGCCCGCGGGCCGGATCCGGCCCGTTTGAAATGAATAAAACTAAAAAAAAAAAAGACCGTACCCTTTTATGTAATGATGTTTACTTTGAATTTATATTAGTTCACACAAACACTCCATCCATGCTTTTGTTCCGGCCCTCCGGTCCAGTTTAAGAACCCATTGTGGCCCTCGAGTCAAAAAGTTTGCCCACCCCTGCTCTAGATCATGAGTTCTTGTCTATTTCTTCAACAAGATGTACTCAGTTACTAGATGTACTCAGTTACTGCTATGTGTCAGTTACCATCCGCCAGGGTGGGGGTGAGGGGGGTGGGGGAAGAGATACAGGGGCACAGCGAGCACACGCAGGGCGGAGAGGTGAGGTTGTTCCAGGAAGAGGGTGCGAGAGTGGGGGTGTTTGGGAAACCACACAGGTTTCCAGTTTTGCTGGAGGACCTGGTGTGGGAGGGAAGGTAGAGGAAGGATGAGATTAGACGGACAAGAAAGATTAGACAGCCTCGAAGACCACACCATGAAGAGCCGGTTATGCTGTGTAAAGAGGCCAGAGAGGAGACTGTGGAGAGGAAACGATAAGATGAGATCTGCACTTTAGAAAGAGGGCTCAGGGAGCCGTGACGTGGAGATGGGAGGAAGAGGAGCACAGAGCAGGGAGTCCAGGAAGGAGATGACCGCACAGCCCGGCCAGTGAGGAGGCAGCTGACCCCGGCAGGGCACTGACACCAGAGGACCCACAGGTCCTGGGAGCTGTCGCTTGTGTTGAGTAAGGTGTGACGGCGAGTGACCTTCACTGAGACAGGGCAAAGAGGAGAAATGTGCAGGGAGAAGATGGGGCCTTTCATCTCAGATAGAGGGATTCCATGCCTGAGTTCCCAGGCCCAGTGCTCAGCCAGTGTTCGATGAATGAATGAATGAATGAATGAATGAATATAAAAAAAGCTTTGCCTCTAAGACTAGGATGCATATTTAATCTCAGGTTTTCCTCAGCACCGTCATGATGAAAGCATGCATTATGTTCTAGCCAGGCCTGGAATCCATGTCAGCTTGTCACTTACCAGCTACGTGACCTTGGACGGGGATTTCGCCACTCTAAGTTGATTGTCTCGTGTGTAAGTGGGGAAAATTAGATCTCACTCATGAGCTGAAGTTTCAGTAGGTTGCTCCATGCAAAGTGCTTAGCAAGGTGTCGGTACAGAGTAAGCACTCGAGAAATGCCAGGTGCTGTGAGTAGCAGTGGTGTGTTTATTATTGATTATACTCCCAGCTGCAACGGGTGACCTGCAAGTGAGCTGTGCTTGGCCTTCAAATGTTCTACACATTGAGAACTTTCCTACATTTTTTTTAAAGTTCATATTTGGGGCTTCCCTTGAAAAAAAAATAATCGTATTTTTTGTCACTCTCGGCCCCTTTCCTGCTTGGCAACATCAGCAGGAGCCAGATGTCCCTTCAGGTGTGGCAGGTGCTCTGCACTCCCCAAGTGTCTGTGTGGCTGCTTTTCTCCTTGGCCTTCCTCTGGCCTCTGCAAGCTCTGAGTTTGCAAAAGCTCCTCTCTGCAAATGGCAAACTACAGGCGGAGCTTTGTCTTCCGTGGGCTGAAAACGTTAGCAAAACAATGCCAGCCCAGGCAGGGTGTAGCAGCTAAGCGTGAATAAATCCGTGCATCTGTAAATAAATGCGCAAATAGCTCGCATTCCCCAGCAGTGCTTGCAGGTAAGACTGGGGTGGAAGGCTGGCCTCATCCACTCCCTCTACTGAGCATCTCTAGGACAAGTTGTTGCTTTTAAAGAGAGAGAGCCTCTCACCCATTTGCTGCCACCCTCACCGCTTCTCTCTCAGAGGCTGACATTTTCTGACCTTGACCCCCCGTTGGGGAAGCGCACCCTGTCATGCAGACCATGTGATGTGTTGGATTCAATAACTAAATGACAGGCGCCAGGGAGACAGTCCACGCTGCCAGTGTTGGCTGAGAGAGGGGGTGGGGGTTTTGCTGGAAAATGGGGCATCTTCTACTTTGAATTTTTACCTCAAAGACTTCATAGAGAAGAAGCAAGTTTCAGAAGCTTTCTTGGTAGGGAAACAGTTACCCAGCAATTGCTCAGAAAGGATGTGAACTTACAAAAACATGCAGTTTTGTCGGGAAGAAAGGTTGGATCTGATCCAACCTGGCAGTTTTTGAATGTTTGCTCTGTCAGGTTCTGTGCGAATCCACGGGGCACGGAAAGAAGTCAGCTCTGAAGTGGGGGGTGGGGCTGCCCTGATCCTCCCGCTGACATCGCTCCTCCTCTTCCCAGTTCCTCTTGCCTAGTTTATTTTCTTCATCATACTTCCGGCTTTCTGAATGTGTCTGTCTACAGTGCACATTATTTCTCTCCCGACCAGAATGTGAGCTCTGAGACCAGGGTCTCTCTCTGTCCTATTTACTGCCACAGCCCCTGGCACATGGTAGATGCTTAGCAAATGTTGGTTGGATGACAGAAGGCATGATCTGCTCTGAAGGTGATCAAGGCCTAGAAGAGACAGGCGTGGACTGAGACCATTGCCAGGGAGCTCAGGCACTGATGAAGGCCTGAGTCAGACAAAAGAGCAACTCTGTTTGGGGAGGTCAGAACTGGGGTCCCCCTGAATTGGGTTTTGGAGAATGAATAGGAGTTTTCCAAGTAGAACAGAGGAGAAAGGCGCAAAGCAGACAGAGGAAATGAAATCCCCTGAGGCTGCCCCACAAGGGTGAGGTGAGGAGAGAGTGGAGCACTACAGGTCCCGAGCAGCACTTCTCAGGCGTTAATGTGAACACCAATCACCTGGGATCTTGTTGAACTGCTGACGCCACAGAGGTCCAGCTTGGGGCTGAGACTGTGTCTTGCTCCTGGGAGAGGCTGATGCCACAGGTCCGTGGGCCACACTTGGAGAAGCAAGGCTTTGGAACATGGCCAGTGGGCTCTGGTGGATGTGCATCTAAATCCTACCTCTGGGCCAGTTTCCTCGCCTCTGAGATGAGGATGATGACCTTCCTCCCAGGCACTGAATGAATTCAGAGTGCATGAATTTGGTAAAGCCATTAGTTCAGGCCTGAGCACTTCACACAGTATGTTTCAGCTAAATTGTTATTTATGGCTAAAGACGGCGACTAGAGGTGTGAGAGGAAGGAGTGATTTTCCCTGGGGTCTCCTGTATGTTGGACCTTGTCCAAGGGACCACACATATGTCATCTTCCTTAAGCCACACGGTACTCTATAACATAGGTGTTACCATGATTCTCATTTTACTAGTGGGAAACAGAGGGAGTGTATTCGTTTCCAATTGCTGCTATAACGAATTACCACAAACTTAATGGCTTCAAACAACACAAACACATTGTCTTACAGTACTGAAGGTCAGAAGTCTGAAATGGTCTCACTGGGCTAAAATCACAGTGTTGGTAGAGTTCCTCCTGGTCTAGGGGAGAATCTGTTTCCTCGCCTTTTCCTTCTAGAAACAGCCCACAGTCCTTGGCCAGTGGCCCCTTCCTTCACCTTCAAAGCCAGCAGCATCAGACAGAGTCCTTCTCATGCTGCAACCCTCTGACACTGACTCTTCTGCCTCCCTCCTCCATATTTAGGGGTCCTGTGATACAGTGGGCCCAAATGGATGATTCATCTGATTAGTAACCTTAATTCCATCTGCAACCTGAATTGCCCTCTTCTGTACAATGTTACATACTCACAGGTTACAGGAATAGGGATGTGGACATCTTTGACAGGCATTGTTCTGCCTAGCACAGGAAGTGAGTGCTTAAAGAACTCCCCTAATGTCACAACCTCAGAATGGTTCACCTGGAAGGGAATTTAGAGCTTGTATCAAAAAGAATTAGATTTGACAATAGGTAACAGAAAATGAAAATTAAAAGTGGCTTACATAAGACAAAAGGTTTCTTCTCTCTCAAATAAAACCGTTCTGGAGACAAAGTACAAGTCTGGTCTGGAGGCTCCACAAATTGGCTAGCAGTTCACACTCCTACCAGCTCCCTGCTCCACCATCCCTGCAGTGTGGCCCTTGACCTCATAGTCCAGTAAGGCTGCCAGAGCTCCGGCCATTGCCTTCACATTCCAGGCATCAAGGTGGGGATGGCACAGAGAAATCAAGGCAACGGGCACCTGTCACCTGGCTCCTAAGGAGGTTTTCTAAAAGATATCACACATTTTTGCTTTGGTCTCATTGGCCAGATGTTTGTCATGTGACCACACATTCGCTATAAGAAAATCTGAAAAATACAATCTTTATTCCCTGGTGGCCACATGCCCACTGAAAAATTAAGAGGTTCTGCTGCTACAGGAAAAGGAAAGGGGGAAGGTAACTAGGGGTTTACAGCTAGGTCCTTGAATAACATTGTTTCGTTCAAAGTTGTTTTGTTGTAACAGTGATAAGAAAATGAATTGATTCTGTGTGGAGAACTCACTGAAACCCATGAGTAAGCATGTTCTCCCCATGTTTGCACGGTTTTCTCTGGCATGTCTACGTGGTCCCAGTCTGAGTGTGTATGGGTATGGGTGTGGGTGTGGGTGTGGGTGTGGGTGTGGGTGTGGGTGTGGGTGTGCGTGTGGGTGTGGGTGTGGGTGTGGGTGTGGGTGTGGGTGTGGGTGTGCGTGTGGGTGTGGGTGTGGGTGTGGGTGTGGGTGTGGGTGTGGGTGTGCGTGTGGGTGTGGGTGTGGGTGTGGGTGTGGCTGTGCGTGTGGGTATGGGTGTGCGTGTGGGTGTGGATGACCCAGTGATGGAAGGGCGTCCTTTCCGGGGTGGGCGCTGCCTTGTGTCCTGAGCTGCTGAGAGAGACTCCCGCCACCCATGAGCCTGAGCTGTAATAATTGGAATGGAAAATAATTCTCTTACTTGTTTTTATTATTGTGTAATTTATCTTTATTGTCGAAAGGATTGTTTCTAGTAATCATCCTAAATGATATGTATGACTGACTTATTCGAAATTGACATTAGATGCGTTGCATCTTAATTAGAAGTTGG
>NW_005872588.1:52774-64153 GCF_000147115.1 Myotis lucifugus | reverse complement strand
TTATATTAGTTCACACAAACACTCCATCCATGCTTTTGTTCCGGCTCCGGTCGGTGTACAGGGAGGGACTCGCGCCATCGCCATTCGTGAGGCTAGCCCTGTTCTAGACGCAGCCTGGGGCCTGAAGACGTAGGTCTGGTCGGAGTTGTGCGTGAGGGATCTACCAGGAAAGTCCGGAGGGCGACTGGCAGGCTGAGAACCCTGTGGCCCAGGCAGGCGGGACCTGGGGTCGGCTCAGCCCGTGTGTCCAGCTCCCCACGCGAACTGGTCTGGAGTCGGGAGCTAATCCAGGAGCCTGAGACCCTGTGGTTACAGCACAGCTACTGGCTTACTGACCCTGGGCGTTTTCTGAAATGACTCTCTCGTCATTGATGTTTCTCTGTTTCCCTCTCCCTCTCCCTTCCTCTCTGAAATCAATAAGATCTATATGTTTTAAGAAAACCTGCCCTATTTTGTATTTTTTTTGTGTTAATTAATGAGTCATGGAAACTAAAGTGTGTCCCACCCTAAGAAGGTCCCAGGTAAAATTTCTCAGTCTTATAACAGAATCTATGTGGTAGATTCTGCAACAGTATTCACCTCATTACCTGATAATTAGATGCTTATCCTGTTAAAGGAAGTAGCTGATTGTGCTATAAATCACAATCTGAGGCAAACGCTTTCAAATGCCTTTAATAATAATTATTTTTAGTCGCTCTAAATATATATTTAAATTATATTATAATTAGAAGCAATTGAGAATTTTAAGCTAATGCATTTTAAAGCAATTAGACCGTTACCACACATTTTTAAAATTCATTATGTAGAAAATAAATGATGAGATGCACTGGACATGGATGAGAGTGAGAACTACGCTGACAGGCAGGAGCTGAAGGGTAGACCCTTCCCCACAGCCACGGCCACAGCCACGTGCCACAGCCATGGCCACGGGCTCAGAACCTGCTGCTGAGCTCAAGAACGCAGCTTCCCAGGAGAATGGCATTTAGTCTGGAACAACGGTCATTTTTCAGTTCTTCTTCTTTTTAATCCTCACCCGAGGATTTCTTAGAGAGAGTGGAAGAGAGAGGGAAAGACAGATAGAAACATCGATGTGAGAGAAACACATCAATTGATTGCCTCCTGCGCGCGCCCCAACCAGGGCCCAGGCTGGGGAGGAGCCTACAACCGAGGTCCGTGCCCTTGACCAACTGAACCCGGGACCTGCAGGCCATCGCTCTATCCACTGAGCCAAACTGGCCAGGGCTATTTTTCACTTCTTACTTCAGTGTCAGAAACTGGGCCTGTCCATTCTGTGTTGAAAACCAGTCCTATATAATAAAAGCCTAATATGCTAAGTGTCTGGTCGACCAGTTGGCTGTTCAACCAATCAAAGCGTAATATGCTAATGATATACTCAGGCCGCTCAACTGCTCGCTATGATGCGCACTGACCACCAGGGAGCAGACGCTCCGGCCGGTAGGTTAGTTTGCTGCTGAGTTCTTGCCAATCGGGACTGAGTGAGACAGACCAGACACGCCCTGGAGCCCTCCTGCGGTCCCTCCCTGGCAGGCCAACCTCCCGCATCCTCCCTGGCCCCAATCGTGCACCGGTGGGTCTCAGCCTGGTCTGCACCCTCTCGCAATCCGAGACCTCTTGGGGGATGTCGGAGAGCTGGTTTCGGCCCAACAGCAGAACAACCAGTCACTATGATGCGCACTGACCACCAGGGGGAAGACGCTTAATGCAGGAGCTGCCCCCTGGTGATAAGTGCACTCCTATTGGGGGGGGGGGTGCCGCTCAACCAGAAGCCCTGAGCCGGGCTCAAGCTGGCGAGCGCAGCAGCGCTAAGGAGCTAAGGATGTCCGACTGACGGCTTAGGCCTGCTCCCCATCAGTTGGACATCACTCGAGGGCTCCCAGACTACAAGAGGGCGCAGGCTGGGCTGAGGGACACCCCCAGGCCAGTGCACAAATTTTGTGCACCAGGCCTCTAGTAAGATATAACCAAACAGATGTACAATTATATTTAGGTTTTATTGTTTTGGTTAAAAACTGAACCCTTTTCACCTAAAACAACACCTTTCAGGGATGTAGAATCTTCCTCTGCACATGACACAGGTTGAAGCAGCGGTCCCTGTGGCCTGGTCTGTCCGATGAGCGTTCCCCTCTGCTGGGCACTGGCCACCCCGCAGCCCTGCCCTAAGGGTTGGCATAGATTTAAGAAGCCTGGACTCTGTTGGTCAAGTTACACAGACCAAGAGACGACCAAGGAAACAAAACTGCTCTGTTCCATGGGCTTATGCAGATTTCCTTCATGTATAATTCGATTAAGTAAAAACATAATCAAAATCATCACTTATCTCCCTAATCCTCAAATACCTCCATTTCCCAGACACCAGCCTGCTTTTCCACCGTCTTCCACTTTCTATTGTGACCTATTCTCCTCTCCCCTCACCCCCCCAATCTGCTCCCTTCTCCCCCAGCCCCGCCCAGGTTCCCTCTGAGTGGCCAAGTCCCCAAAGTCCCGGGGAGGAAGCTGAAAGCCGCGTTTAGCTCCAGGAGCTGCCCACCTGCTCCTTCCACCAAAGGCAAGTTAGAAACCAAAGGATATTCCTCACAATTAGCTCCCGAAGGTGTTTTTAAAATCATGTCCCTCGATAGCTGGCCTGTTAGGCACCTGCATCTTAGGATGTTCAGGCAACGTGATTCATTATAACATGAAGTGTACGTATTTCCAGGGCCTTACAGCTCAACTAGTGACTGGCATTGTTTACCCATTTATGACTAAAGGCGAACAGTTCTAATCAGCTTTCCCCTCGCTCCCGTGAATGAGGAGCCATAGGCCACGAATACGATTCGCTGGTGTCAGCGACCTTTATGCAGGTGTGACCTCTGCTCACAGGTTATTCAACGAAACGGTAAACACTCTTCAAGATTTTTCTCCATAAAGTACCATTGGTAGATGCATTTCCCCCCTAGATATACTGCAAACTTTCAGTGTTAGGCACAGGAAATCTTTATAAAAATGCGTCAAAAACCCTTACTTTAAACAAATAAAATAAAATTTCATTTACGTATTTGTTTGTTTTTTAAATATGTTTTTTATTGACTTCAGAGAAGAAGGGAGTGGGAGAAACAGGAATATCAGTGATGAGAGAGAACCATGGATCGGCTGCCTCCTGCACGCCCCACACTGGGGATGGAGCCCACAACCCAGGCATGTGCCCTGACCCGCAATCAAACCATGACCTCCTGGTTCATAGGTTGATGCTCAACCACTGAGCCACGCCGGCCAGGTTTAAATTTCATTAAAAAACCCCTTGTCTGAGTCTGTACGCATTTTCAGAGAAATGCTTGTGTAACAAACAGCCCCCCTTAAAAAGGATTTGTGTCCACTCTAATGTACTAAGCTACCCATTTTGTTAATCAAATTTTCCTAAAATGGCAAATACAATATTTAGTAGTGCTCTTTAAGTGTTGCAAAGATATTTAAAGGCTCCAAGATCATGACAAATGATTTTATTAGCTGCTTCACCTCATGTTTTATTGCTTTATACAATATTAATCAAATTATCAGCTATTCTGTTAGGGTTTATAATGGTTATTGCAACAAAAACAAGTGAATTTTCTGAGAGTTCTTGACAGTCATTAACACATGATTATGTGACTAAAATATGACTGTGAGGAGAAACTATACTATGAGAAAGACATGCTTTTTGTGGCTACCGAAGTCAATACCTTCTAACGTAGCCAAATTAAACTAGCCTCCCCTCCAGGGTGGCTCAGTGGTTGAGCGTCCTCCCGCGCACCAAGAGGCCAGGCCACCTGTTCGATTCCCCGCCAGGGCACGTGCCCTGGTTTCGGGCTCCATCCCCAGTAGGGGGTGTGCAGGGGGCAGCAGACCCATGATTCTCTCTCACATTGATGTTTCTCTCTCCCTCCCTCCCCCTCTATCTTCTCTCTCTCTCTCAAATCAATAAAAACGTATTTAAAAATCGCTTTAGTTTAGTTTGTTGAAATCCACGCTCAGCAATAAGAATTAGAAAGAAATAAACTAGCAGTGACTTTGTTAACTCGGAGACGGTCCGGTCCTCCAAGCTGAGCATCCGGAGCGGATGGCAAAGGGAAGAGGCATTTATTCTCCTGTTAGGGGATCCGCAGAGAAGTGCGAGGACCCCAAGTGACAGGGAAGCAGCCGTCCCTTTACTGAAATTATCGGGGACCACAGGCCTACTCGCATCATGTTTATCCCTCAAGAGATTCAAGGATGAATCACTGAAAAAAACCACATTTAAATTCCAGGCACTTGGAGGACATAATCCTGTGAAGTAGTGGGCTGACCACAGGTCCCAAAGCACCCAAAGAAGCCAGCGGCCTGGGTGCCAGGAGCCGAGCAAGTCAAGGAAAAGCCCTCGAGACACGAGAAAACGCAGAACCTGCAGGAGGGAGGCCTCAGTGGAGGGTGGGAGCTCCTCTGGGCTGGTCACGTTTCAGTCCGTGAGACCATCCGGCTTCGCTGTGCGCTGGGCTTGACACGCAGCCCAGGGCTCTCGGGCAGATTTAAGCATTTGGCCGGACTCCACAGGGTTGTGCAGAACCGCCTCTAACTGCTGGGCATTAATATTCAGGGTTATTAACTCGGAATCCGAGAACGGCGCCGTATCGGGAGGGTGGGTGTCTGACGACCTGCCCGTACAACAGCAGTGAAAGCAGGAAGGACCGAGATGAGGAGAGAGAACAAAAGCGAACGAATAGGAAACCTGGGCTGGAGGCGACTGAAACCGCCCGGAGATGCGTAAAATGACGTGAGGAAACGAGAAACGTGGACGTGGACAAGCCGGGCAGCGATGCTCACCAGCACCCTGGGTCCCGGGCCCTCAGCTTCCAGAACTGTGATTGGCAGGCCTGAGGGTTCAGGCCACCAGCCTGTGGGGTACGGGGACAGCAGCCCGACGGACTAAGACACGATGCAGACAAGGAAACGTCCTTCTGAACCACAGAGTTATTTGCAAAGGAAGCAAGAGCAACACGGTCAGAGGCAACGTTTCTGGCCCCTTCGCCGTGGTCCTGGCCGCGGGCTCCTTGCCCTCCACGAGGGAGGCCAGCTCAGCTCACGGGCATCAGTCCCGTTTCACAGACGAGAAAGTCACAGGGGCCCTGACCGGTGTGGCTCAGTGGATGGAGCGTCGGCCTGCGGACTGAAGGGTCCCAGGTTCAGTTCCGGTCAAGGGCATGTACCTTGGTTGTGGGCACATCCCCAGTGGGGGGTGTGCAGGAGGCAGCTGATCGATGTTTTCTCTCTCATCGATGTTTCCAACTCTCTATCCCTCTCCCCTCCTCTCTGTAAAAAATCAATAAAATATATTTAAAAAGAAAAAAAAGCAAATGGCAGCGGAGAGAAGCCAGACAGTGTGGCCAGCCTCCTGCACCTCGTGAGCGTGGAGCTGACACTGAAGTGCGTACAATACTGATAACCCAGCCTCGTCTCTTTCCTCACCGTCACCTGTGCAGGTTATAGCTCTTCTATTGACGTTGAACGACTTTGAAGGCAAAAAAAAAAAAAAGTCTGGATTTTCCGGGCATCTTCACGGCGCGGACCCCCCCGGGGAGGGCGTTGATGCTTTTTAGCAGGTGCCTTCACTAAAGTGCACCCGTCCTGGCTGCCGACTGAAAACAAACAAACAAACAAACAAACAAACAAATAAATGTCAAGCAGCAGGGTGGATACCGTTTGCCGGAAGCGGCATTTTCAGGGGAACCTGGCGGGAGGCTGCGCGTGGGAAACGCCTGGTGTGCGCGTCAGGGGCACCGTGGCCGCGTCTCGATGGTTCACTGTCCCGTCCGCGGGCCGTCCAGCCCCGGGGCCTGGCACGGTGTCGCTCGGCAGGAGGCAGATGGGCTCTCGCAGGAGGAGGCAGACGAGTTTCACAAGACGCTCTTTATAAATACGGCGAAGAGGAGGTGTCATGAGAGCCGTGGGTCTCCGCCAACCTGTCTCCCCTGGGACGGAGGGCCAGGGGGACACCCAGACCTTCAGGGGAGACGCCCAGAAAGCTGAGACCTGGGAGAGGAGTGAGTGCGGCCCTGGGAACTCAGAATCCGCGGGCGCAGCCAGGAGACACCTGAGCAGCCACCTTCTCGTCCTTGTCTTCCCATCGGATGGGGTTTCCCATTGACCAGAGCGACAAAGGCAGATGCACGGCCGTCTCCACTGGCCGATTCCGTGCGTGACATCTGCCCTCAATTTCCACCCAGAACAGTTGCCTGAGAAATAGCCACCTTCTGCTTTGGGGCGACACTGGAGATGCCTTATGAACATGCGTATCACACAACCCAACACATGGCATTTACATTTTAGGGTGAATTGGCCACACCACTAACCTGTTTTAATTTTGAAATGTTTCCTTATTTCTTCAACAAATACCAAACATTGTGGGAAAAAAATAATTTCGGTGGATTGAATAGAAGTGATTTCACAATCACCTTACAAATGTGTTTCTTTCTGCTGTTCTCTGTGTCCTTGAAGAATTTAATATGCACTTAGGTCTTCATTATGCAGAAATGGTTCCATCTCTAACAATGTGCATGGAGACTAGGCCTCTCAGAACAGGCATCACAGAGGGAAAAAAATCCACCCCACGTGGACGCGTCTTCATTTTCTTTCCTCTTAAGCCAGTTTTCTCCATGATGACGTGTTAAAATTACACCGACTTCAGTTATCCTTTGAAAAATGAATGGAAACAGCTCTTTCTTTTAAATAACAAAAATGCAAATTCCTTCTTTTACTTAATTTTAATAACTGGGTCCTGCACTTCCACGCTCCCAAACACATCGCTTTCTTGAGCAGCTTCTGGGGGGAAAGTGTAGAGAGGATCATGGATTTTTGGGACAAAAGAACCTTAAATATTAGTGTTCGGTTCATAAGACCAGACACAGGACGTAACATGATTTTCCCAGTATCCACTCGGCAGCAAGTGCCACGGCTTGACGCCCGAATGGACTTGGGTGGGTTTCCAGAACCCGATTTCCAGGGTTCTGGGCCGTGTGGGCGTGTGCATGTGGGTGTGTAAGTGGGTCTAGACCAGTGGTTCCCAACGTGGGGCACATGCTCCATGTTGGGGGGGGGGGCAGAATGGCAGAATTTGACTTTTAATGGACAAATCGAGAATGAGTTATTAACAGTGAATGTTTTTCATTCCTTATGGTCCTAGGGGCCTCATATACACTATGTAAATATATGTTGTGATATCTTTATGCATTTCAGTTCTCTATGATATGTTTTGAAACTTTATTTGTTATTTTTTCATATCACTTCATATTATTATTATTATTTTTAACAATTTCTTAGTGACTTCTTCCTCAGAACTTCCACCGTCCTTTCGTTCTTTTATTTTTCTCTTTCATGTCTGCCAGGTTCTTTGGAAGGTTTTTAGACCAACCTAATGGCCTTTTAGGCTTCCTCCCCGTGAATAGGGGTTCACTTTTTGAACAATAAAGAATTATATGTCGGGGGGGGGGCATCAGATTTTAGAGATGCTCAGGGGGGCGTGGCCAGAAGAAGGTTGGGGACCACTGGTCTATACACGTGGAGTCTTACCGTTGCCTCTGACCGGGATGATGCTGTCTGCAGATGCATGAAGTACGGTGCTGATTGGGTGGTCATGGGCTGATTGACAGTGTGGTAGCTCCACCCTTTGCCTCTGGCTGGGATGATGCTGTCTACACATGGTGCTGATTGGATGGTGCTGTATTGATTGACAGTGTGGCATCTTCCCTCTCTCCAAGGCCCTGAAGAAGTTGTCCCGCCCCCTCTACCCGGCATGTTATTTTTCCGAGGAAATGCCAGCCAGTTTCAGACATTTGCAGGCTGCTACCCTGGGGAGGGTCTCCTCCTGTGTAATGTCTGAGGCCCTGGGTTCACGTTAATGAGCGACAGAGAGGAACCCGACCATGACTGTAAACACTGAAAGGAAGGAGGGCAGTGACTCACTTGTAGCTCGTTGAGCCGTGTTACAGGCGGGACAGGAACCTTTTGTTTTGTCAAATTACTAGTGGCCCGGTGAACAGATTCGTGCACATTGAAAGGAAATTAATTGGAAGAAATATTTTAATATCGCTATCCGCCCTTTCTCTATAATAAAAGTGTCAACAAAATTCACGATCAACAATGACAGATGGAAACACACACGTGCGTTTGGCGTCAGCGAGAGCTTTATGTGTGTCGCGCATGTGCGAGTCAACTTAGCCTTTTATAGATATAGAACAAACTTGCTTAACTAGACCTGCTTTCTGATGTAGCTAAACTTTTTCCAGCCCAGTGAAGCACCCCAACTTCCCTTGCAGGTAATTGTCAGCAACACAGCAGTAAATATCAGCATGAAGCAGATTATTATTGTAGCTCACGCAGGGAGAACAAAGGGTGAAATATTTCACTGCAGCCGTGTCTGACTATATTCTGCACAGTGAGAAAACCTGAAGTCATTTTTAAGGTCCACCATTTCTTACTTCTTTTCAGTTGGGTCAAGTTTCTAAGCTTTCTGAATGTCCGTTGTCCGGCTAATGAAAAGAAAATAGGATTCCACCGAGTCTCTTATCTGCCTACTCCAGGACTTCTGTGAGGATCA
The DNA here is from genome assembly GCF_000147115.1 of Myotis lucifugus. Lineage (NCBI taxonomy): Eukaryota > Metazoa > Chordata > Mammalia > Chiroptera > Vespertilionidae > Myotis > Myotis lucifugus. The sequence continues at coordinate 55,551 of NW_005872588.1, read as the reverse complement.
AATGAGATGAGGCAGGGAAAACGCTTCACAGACATTTGGTTAAAGTGTGAAATGTTTCCACCTGCCTATAAAGCAAGTCGTGTTCCTGGGCTGAAGACACTCCAAGGAGGCTAGTTGCTAGGGAGAGGAAGCCAGGTGTTGCTAGGTGACGTCATTACCCAGATGGAGGGAAGGACACTTAGCATATTAGCCTTTTATATATATACTAGAGGCCCGGTGCACGAAAATTCATGCACTGGGGGGGGGGGGGAATCCCTCAGCCCGTCCTGCTACAGTTCAGGAGCCCTCAGGGGCGGGAGGTGACCTGACCATCAGTGGAAGGCGACGCCCCATCACACCTCTGCTGCTGCCACTGGCGGCAGCACAAACCTTGGCCGGCCCTGGTTACCTGAGCCTCGGGCGGCCCTGGGCAGCTGGGGGGCTGAGGGCGGGTCCAGCCACACCCTGCCACCCCCGGCAGGGCTGAAAGGACTGGGGGACTCCGGCGGGGCTGAGGGGACTGGGCGCTGCCATCTTTGTGACGGTCGATTTGCAGATTCCGTCTTTATTAGATAGGATTGGTCGGCTCAAAGCAGAAAGGTGTGGGTTTGGAAACGAAGTGGAAAGTTTTCCTGAGCGTTTTCCCTCTCCCTCCCAAATGGCAAGAAAGTCTAGAAAATGTGAAGCTGTTCCTCAGGGTCCACAGGGAAAGCTCGAGACTGGAAGCCAAAGGTTGTTTCTGCTTCTGAAAGCCGCTGGGGCGCTCACCAAACCCGGAACCTAAGGGAACCGCAGCTTTCCCTCAGGACACAGAGGATTATAGAGGGCCAGGCCCTCCTGCTCGCCCCACGGCCAGTGGTCCTGCGCGATTACAGTCTCTCCTGGGAGCAGCGATGGGGTCTCGGAGGGGAAGGGAGGGTGTGTAAGCTCTGCTCCTGACCCAGACGCTGGGCAGGTGTGTGGAGGGCAGCCCCGCGTGACCCCCACAGACAAGGGCGTGAAGCGGGAGGAGGCACCCTGGGCTGGACCAGCACCACCTGGGCTCCAGGTGGCTCCCTCTGAGGAGATGCTGGGCAGACAGCCCCCCTGAGCGATGGAGGGAGAACGGGCCTCCCCAAAGGCTCAGCGGCCGAGCAGCCGGGCGGCTTTCAACGGCGATGCCCTGGGGTCCGAGGCCACACCCAGGGTCAGACTGGGCAAGCCACACACCATGAAAGAGAAACCTCACCCACACTTCCATCAGCTAACTAGGCACACGGCCGCCCGTCCCATTCATTCTCATTTCATTCTCACCTATAAGCAGGGATGACAGGTGTGCGTTCCCGGTCCGGAGCGTGCGGAATCACAGACGACTTTCTAAGCACTTTCTATTTTAGCACCGGCCTTCCATCACCGGGCACAGCGACAGCCTTTCTTTCTGGGTCTGTACTGTTCTCTTCTTATTGAAAAAAAAATTTTTTAATCCTCACCCGAGGATATTTTCCCATTGATTTTTAGAGAGAGTGGAAGGGAGAGGGAGAGACAGAGAGAAACACCGATGTGAAAGAAACACATCGATTGGTTGCCTCCTGCACGCGCCCCGACCAGGGCCTGGGCCAGGGAGGACTGAGGTACATGCCCTTGACCGGAATCGAACCCAGGACCCTTCGGTCCTCAGGCTGACGCTCTAGCCACGGAGCCAAACCAGCTCAGGCTGTACTATTCTCTGCTTAAGCCCTCCCCCCCCCCCGCACCCCCACACACACCCCGCCCCCGCCTCCGTGATCACTGGTGTGATGCACAATCATTCATAGCAGCTCTTGCCAATCCAGTGGACACGTACAGAAACAGCCTTGGGGGTCAAATGTAACGTGAGAATAAAAGCAATGCTCACGGCCCGGCATTCAAAGCAGATCCTGCCCTTGGTCTGAGTCGTGGCTCTGACTGATCCTCTGTGAGGAGATGAGGTTTAGCAGCATCTTACACGACATAAACACGGGCAGGCCATCGGAAACACCTGCTGTTTACGGGGAGATGACGTACGGAATCTGACATTTCAGAAGTTAAAAAAAATACACACACACAAGGAAGAAAATGCTGAGAAGTTGTGATGGAGTGTTTTTTAAATTAAGTCTTTACAACGGAAAACGACACTGATTTTCACTCCCCTTCCCCCAGTTTGAATGACAGGGTCCGTTTCATTCTGGGAATTAAGTTTTGACTTTTTAAAGGCGAATTGAGACAATTTCGCTACGGAAAGGACCGTGCAAAGAGTTTTCGGTGAGTAGTCACTCAGAGACCTCGGGATCCTGGCTAACAGCAGGTTGCGATGCTGGAACCAATATTCAAAGTCGGAGGATCGTTCACCAAGTACAGGAGGCCCAGGAGAGTTGGAAGCCTAGACCAGTGATGGCGAACCTTTTGAGCTCGGCGTATCGGCATTTTGAAAAACCCTAACTTAACTCTGGTGCCGGGTCACATATAGACATTTTTTGATCTTTGCAACCATAGTAAAACAAAGACTTATATTTTTGATATTGATTTTATATGTTTAAGTGCCATTTAACAAAGAAAACTCAACCAAAAAAATGAGTTCGCGTGTCACCTCTGAGACGCGTGTCATAGGTTCGCCATCACTGCCCTAGATGCTCGTGGGTAGAAACTGCTGGTCTGACTTTCTACGAACGCGTCACAGGACCCGAAGGAAGACGGACGACTGTCGCGTTTTATCAATAGCACTTTCTATACCGAGTTATCTCCTTAATGACGTTCCCAGACTCGTATGACTGTTGTCTTTATTTTGACGATGCCCGTAGGAA
>NW_005872588.1:32060-43739 GCF_000147115.1 Myotis lucifugus | reverse complement strand
GAATGTAGGTTTGGAGGCTGTCTCTGTCAAGACAAAGACGCGTCCGCTTCCCGGGGGAATCCCAGCCTTTGATGTCGAGCTTCCTCCTCGGGGGGGTGGGGGCTCGGTCCCAGATCCACTGACCTGCCCGCAGCCTCTGCACTGACGTACAGGGTTCCCCTAAGTAAGACTTGCAGGAGGACCGACATGAGTCAGTCCATCGGAAAAGCCAGAACACGTCCACACACATGAGCCTAGAAGAGGAGACTGTTATAAAGTAGGTCTGAGATGCAATTGTCCATCCATCCATCCACCCATCCATCCATCCATCCATCCATCCAACTACCCAGGGTTGGACCAGACAGGGACTTTCCACTAAGACTTACTAGTGGGAAAATGCACCGTCCACCCTCCAAGGCAGGTGACAACCACAGTGATGGAGTCCCATCATCCATCCCCAGGTACCAGCTCATCCCCAGGTACCAGTTCATCCCTCAGGTACCAGCTCATCCCCAGGAATCAGCTCATCCCCAGGAATCAGCTCATCCCCAGGTACCAGCTCATCCCCAGGAATCAGCTCATCCCCAGGAATCAGCTCATCCCCAGGTACCAGCTCATCCCCAGGTACCAGCTCATCCCCAGGAATCAGCTCATCCCTCAGGTACCAGTTCATCCCCAGGAATCAGCTCATCCCCAGTTATCAGCTCATCCCCCAGGTATCAGCTCATCCCTCAGGTGTGGCATCCAGTTCTGGATACTCTGGGGGAGAGCTGACCAAACAGAAAATCCACAGAGGAGGGTCGATCTGGATTTCGGGGTGCACCTTATGTAAGGGTTGAGGAGATCAAGAAGATGTAAGGGGCACATGTTGGTTATCTTTAGACATTTGAGCAGTTGTTGGGTTAAAAGAAAGTAGCCCAGCTTGTGTGGCTCAGTGGTTGAGCATGAACCCATGGACCAGGACGGTTCAATTCCCTGTCAGGGCACATGCCCAGGATGGGGGGTTGATCCGCTGTAGGGGGTGTGCAGGAGGCAGCCGATTAATGATTCTCTCTCATCATTGATGTTTCTCTCTCTCCCTCTCCTGTCCTCTCTCTGAAATCAATAAAAACATACACACACACACACACACACACACACACTCTAGAGGCCCCGTGCACAAATTTGTGCACCAGTAGGGTCCCTCAGTCTGGCCTGCAGGATGGGGCTGAAACTGGCTCTCCGACATCCCCCGAGGGGTCCTGGGTTGTGAGAGGGCGCAGGCCAGGCCGAGGGACCCCACCGGTGCACAATCAGGGCCGGGGAGGGATGCGGGAGGTTGGTCAGCTGGGGAGGGACTGTGGAGGGGGCACTCCAGGGCATATCCAGCTCGGCTGGCTCAGTTCTGATCAGCCAGACCCCAGCTGATCAGAGCTCTGCCCCCTGGTGGTCAGTGCATGTCATAGCGAGCAGTTAAGCAGCTTTAGCATATCATTAGCATATTACGCTTTGATTGGTTGAGTGGCCGACTGGTCAACCAGACACTTAGCATATTAGGCTTTCATGCACTGGGCTGCAGGGTGGGGGGTGGTCTCTCAGCCTTGCCTGTGCCCTCTCACAGTCCGAGAGCCCTCGGGGGATGTCTGACTGATGGCTTAGGCCCACTAGCCATCAGCGGGACATCCTTAGCGCTGCCACGGAGGCAGGAGAGGCTCCCGCCACCGCCACTGAGCTTTCCAGCCGTGAGCCTGGCTCAGGGTTCCCCCTGTGGGAGCGCACTGACCACCGGGGGCAGCTCCTGCATTGAGCATCTGCCCCCTGGTGGTCTGTGTGCGTCATAGCAACCAATTGTTCTGCTGTTTGGTCTATTTGCATATTGCCCTTTTATTATATAGGATATAAATATGAAAGTAGTCTTAGCCATGTTAGTTAAATGAGAAAAAATAAGAAATGTTATATTCCATGGAAACTGGGGAAGAGTAATTTCACCTTATTTGGGAGGAGAATTTCTGAGTCAGAAAAGTGGTAACAGGTATGACCTGCTGCAGAAAAGAGGCAGACTCTCTGTGTATCTGTTCATTTATTCTGCGGTTTAATCCGTGAGTACGTGAGCGCCTGCTTTCCGGGAGACTCTGTACCCAGCCCTGCACCCAGCAGGAATCTGGGTGCCATCATTGGAATGAGGGTGCCACCATCATGAAACTCAGGTATTAAAGAAGTGTGATGAGGTTACAAAAAACCCCACAGCACTCTGGGTGAGAAGGAAAGAGGAATCTAACCTCGTTTAGGAGTTTGGGAAGGTCTCGATAAGGGGGTGAAACTTCAAGCCTCAAAGAATGGCTCGTTCACAGGGGATTAATGAGTATTTCTGAAAATGAGACTAAATATAAAACTTGTCAGAGGATTTATTTTTAAACCGAAAGATCTGGGTTAAGCCTATTCAGTTGTCCTTGTCTCCGTGATGCATCCAGGGCCCGTGGATGGTAAACATCGTGTGGCTGCGCCTTGAGACCAGAGTCCAGAACTGGGTCAGCTCTTCAGCAAAGCGTGTTTGAGTCCGGGGTTCACCTCGCTCTGGTGTGTGGCCGTGGTTCATCGCTTTACCTCCCCGTGGCGGGGACGGGTGTGCGTGTCTCTACCCAGCTCCCTTCTCCAGGCGCTCGGAAGCGAGTCCCTTTTCAGTTTTGTGTAAACGTGTGACCGTGTTTAGCCACCAAACTGTGAGTGGATGTGGGCGCCCCATTTCGGGACGAAAAGCAGGGCGTGCGAAGCTGTCGCGTGGCCTCAGGACCCTGTGCCGCTGGAGGGACCACGGAGGCCACACGTTCTGGATGGAAGGGGCAGGACCCGAGGCCCTTCTAGAAAGGAGTGGCTTGGAGTGGCTCTCAAACAGCGAACTGGCGGCCAGGCAGCGACAAACCAGCTTTGTGTTCTTTTTTGTTTTTCTTGATCCTCGCCCAGAGGAGAGCACCGGCCTGCAGGTGGGAAGGTCCCGGGTCCGATTCCGGTCAAGGGCAGGTACCTCGGTGGCAGGTTCCCACCTGGGCTGGGGCCCTGGTCGGGGCGCCTGCAGGAGGCAACCAATCCTGTGCTTCCCTCACATCGATGTTTCTGTCTCTCCCTCTCTCTGCCACTCGCCCTGAAAATCAATGGGAAAATATCCTCGGGTGAGGATTAAAACAACCACCACAAAACAGGATGCGTGGCCACTTCAGTCCCTTCTCTGTATCTTCCGTAAGACGCTGTGGAGCTGCACAGGGAATGTGTTTCCTTGTTAAAATGCTTCCCTCCGCTGCTCGTGCGCGGGGCTCGCCAGGCGAGTTCCCCTCGAGTGGTCGGCGGCTGCTGCAATGAGTGCTGTGCTTTTCACAAAAACTGTGCGCTGTGTATCTAGGCACCTCGTTATTTTATTTGCCCGAAGTGACTATGTTCACAGCTCTCGGTTCACGTTTTTCATGAAAACGTGCCTCTTAAGAATAAAAAGGTCGGACGAAGTCATGCTGGCCTTTCTCCGTTCCCCAAGCTTAATCCTAAAGCGAGACGGTCGCAGGCAGCCCTGTGTCCTGTGAGCCCTGGTGACCTCACTCAGGTACGAATCCCTTTAAACTCGCCTAATTTTTAGATGATGATTAGATAAAGAGAAAAACACCTCAGGATAAAGTAAGGAACCCACAGATTATAACTGAGCTCTCACGCGTGGTGAGGATGCGTGGGTCAGTCCTGTGACCCAAGTCAGTGGTCGGCAAACTGCCGCTTGGCAAACCGCGGCTCGCGAGCCACATGCGGCTCTTTGGCTCCTTGACTGTGGCTCTTCCACAAAATACTGACTTCTGTGCATGGGCCACGAAGTTTCAATCGCACTGTACGTGTGCGCCCACACGTGGTATTTTGTGGAAGAGCCATAGTCAAGGGGCCAAAGAGCTGCATGTGGCTCGTGAGCCTCGGTTTGCCAACCATGGACCCAGGTGGTCTTAGCACCTTGTAGCTGGTTTAGGGTCAGTTTCTTCCTTTCTTGAATACATTTTTAAAAAATTTTTTATCCTCACCCGAGGATATTTTTCCCATTGATTTTTAGAGAGAGTGGAAGGGAGAAGGAGAGAGAGAGAGAAACACCAATGTGAGAGAGACACATCAATTGGTCGCCTCCCACATGCCGGGAGCCTGCAACTGAGGTAGGTGCCCTTGATTGGAATCAAACCCGGGACCCTACAGTCTGCAGGCCGACGATGTATCTACTGAGCCAAACCGGCCAGGGCTTGGATACATGCTTTATCTACACTCCTTTTTGCTAAGTGATGGGGTGTGTTCCTAAGAGGTTAAACACCCGTTAGCCAAGGAGCCCCCAATTTCACTTTTTGCTTAGAACGTGTCTCTGAAGCCCAGACTCACGGAGCCAACGCTGTCTGCACTTTCTGCCTCGACGTGTCAAACTCCCGATCCTGTGCCCATCGCTGCCCTGCCAGGGCCTCTTCCAACCTCTCGTCTGGGTGTGCGTGTCTCCTTCCATCCCGCCGTGAACAGGGGAGGCATGCATCGTTCTCATCTTCCCTAACTTCTCCACGGCCAGTCGGTTTCCGTCCGCGGCCGCTTCTACCTTCACCCCAGGCCTTCCGGCTGCTCCTCTGCACCCCAGGCTGCCGCTCCTGTGGTGGCTCAGCCTCAGCGCATTTGGCTTCTGGGGCCAGAGAAGTGCCTGTGGGACCCAGGCACCTTGTGGGGTGTTTGTGTAGCAACCTCCCTGGATCCGTCCACTAGATGGCGCCAGAGCCCCCTCCAGGTGCACCTGCCACAGGGAGTCAGCGGGCACAGCTGGTCCTCAAGGACAGTCACCGGCGGGGCCCTGGCTCCTGCCCGAGTCACCGCGAGCTCCCATCTGGCCGATGACGAGGGACTCTTCATGGTGCCGTGTTGCCTTCCGCCTCTTTCCATCCATCCTGCCGTCGGACCTAAATGAGCTGCCCGAGTCCCCACTCGCCCCGCATCCTGGCGATCGTCTCTGAGGGTTGGTCTCCTTCGTTACAAACTCAGTGAGGGCAGAGGACTGGGCCGGGAGCCTCGGCCCCAGCGAGCGCGTGTCTGGCTCTCGGGGTGGCGGGGGAGGGAGTGGGGGGTGGAGGGGGGACTTGTAAGGGCCGTTGATGGGTCTCTCCTACGCCGCGCAGCCTGCAGTTCACCAGGGCGTCTTCGTGAGACGGAGCCAAACGAGGAGCCCATTTCTCTCCGATTGCACTGAAGCTCCCGCCTGGGCCGGCTCGCATGTCCTGTCGCTCGCGGACATTGGTCCCGGGCGCTGTCCCGGGCAGAACTGGGCCAGAGTCTTGCCGCTGCGGCTTCCGATGTCAGTGACGCGCTGCTGGGGGCAGGGGTTGCTCCTCCCTCTCGTGTGGCAGCAGGTGGCCGCCGCCACCGGACACTCTCACGGGGGTGATGGCGCTCACGCGGCCCATCTGCAGAAGCAGCACACGAGGCACCTGTACGGAGCCCTTGGGAGAAGCCCAGTGTCTGTCCACCCACAAGTCTGCATCCTAGTGTGACGCCTGCGCGTGTGGAGAAATCCCATCGGCAGGAAGGGCCGGCCCAGTTGGTGGTTCGCTGCTTCCAAATGCAGTGAGGGCCCCCCCCCGCCCGAGAGTAAGAGGGAATGTGGGGAGACCCGGTCCCAACCCTGACGTGGCCGCACTCGCAGGCCCCGTGGGCCTCGGCCAGACGCGGGCACTGGGCTCGTGTGTGATGGATGGGGCTGCTGTCCACGCCCTCCCAGCACAGGCGGCTCACACCCCAGCTGGTTCTCTGCTTGTAAACAAGACAAGCGTGTCCTGAAGCTGGTGGGCGTCCGTGTGTGCACATCGCACGCGCCAGGCGCTGTCCCGGGTGCTGTGACACGTGTGAATGCACTTAGTACTGACGGCGACCTGGGCAGTAAGGGCTGCTCTTATGCAAATGAGGAAGCAACAAAGGAGAAAGCATCGTCACATGACAGACTCGCATTTGAACTGAGTCTGGTTTTAGACTTCCTTTTTAAAAAAATGTTTGTTTTTTATTGATTTCAGAGAGGAAGGGAGAGGGAGAGCGAGATAGAAACATCAATGATGAGAGAGAATCATGGATCGGCTGCCTCCTGGCACCTCCCACTGGGGATGGAGCCCACAACCCAGGCATGTGCCCTTGACCAGAATCGAACCTGGGACCCTTCAGTCCGCAGGCTGATGCTCTAGCCCCTGAGCCACACCAGCTAGGTCTAGAGCTTCCTTTTTAAAAAATTTATATACCATAAAAGGAACCATCTCTGTATATAAAAGCCTAAGCGACTGTTATGACCAAACAACCGGAACGACCGCTCAACCAGTGGCTATGACACGCCCTGACCATCAGGGGGCAGATGCTCAATGCAGCCAACCTCCCTCAGCCCCTCCCCCCAGATGGCCGCCCCCCCGCCCCCCCCCAATAGGCCTCTATTGCTGGCCAGGCCGAGGGACCCCACCTGTGCACGAATTCATGCACCGGGCCTCTAGTTTTAAAATAAACAGCTCAGTGGCGGTCAGTACATTTGCAATGTTACACCCATATATCAAGCTCATGGATTCAGTTCCTATGAGTTCAGGGACTGCATGTGAGAGCCTGGAGGTCAGGGTGCCCCTGAGACGTGACCCCGAAGTCTCAGCGCGGGAAGGGGGGAGGCCCAGCTCATAACAATGTGTTCCGTTTGCATAAGGCTGGCTTTTGCTCAGTGTTTTAATAATCACTGTTCTCAGCAGTCCCCTAAGTTGAAATCGCTTGAGTTTGGAATGATTAAATGAGTGCGCAGGAACCTTAAGGACTGGTGTTCGGGAACAGGTAATTGCCTTTTAAAAGTTAAAATTGAAACTCGCGGCCATCACAACACTTTCATTTCTATTCAGCCCGCCCTCCCGTGGGGATTGCAGTTAATGTGTCCCCGAGATGACACACGGCGCCTCCTGTTAAATCTCGGAAATTCAGCCGTTTCCGATGATTGCATCTTGGTTCAATTTCCCTCCGCACCACCTCTTCCTGGATGCACCGTGTATTGTTTAAATGGCTTTTTAAAAAATTATTTTATTTTATTTTATTTTATTTTATTTTATTATTTCTGGGGAACTCCATCCCCGTTCCCACAGCGGCTGTCCGTTTGTTTCCACCAGCAGTGAATGAGGGTCCTTTGTCTCACAGCCTCTCCGATACCTGCTGATTCCTGTCTCGTTGATGGTAGCCATTCTGTTTTGGCCTCTCTCACGTGTGGGCTCCCTTGGATGTGTGATCCCTGAAGAAATGCATGTACTTGAAACGCTAGACAGCGCCGAGTACACACAGCCCAGCACCCCCCACCCCCAGCTCCTCCTCACGGTTCCACGAGCTCCTCGGTGCAGCATCCGCACATGTGCTCCCACGTGGCGTCCGTCAGTAGTCCTGCTGGCCAGGCCTCCGGGTGGGACTGTCACCCTCCCAGTCCAGGAGACGTTTGCTCTCACATGCATCTATCGCTTCCATTTCTTCTCTTCTCAGCACAAAGCGTTTTTTAAAAAATATATTTCTATTAATTTTGGAGAGGAACAGAGAGGAAGAGAGAGAGACTCATGGATCGGCTGCCTCCTGCATGCCCCCCTCTGGGGATTGAGCCCATAATCCAGGCGTTTGCTCTTGACCAGAATTGAACCCGGGACCCTTCAGTCTGCAGGCTGACGCTCCATCCACTGAGCCACACCTGCCTGGGCCACACACTGAGATTGTAGGCTCCACCACTGTTCCGGGTTCGATTAGACTCTGCGGGTCTGTGTGAGCTCATCGCGTTTTCCTCCTGCTCTCTGTTGTTTCTGAATTTTTTAAAGTTTTATTTATTTTTTATTTATATTTTTATTGCTGATAGAATTACAGATGTCTCCTCCTTTACCCACCTCCTCCCAGCCCCTACCCATCCCCCAGGTCTTCACCATCCTATTCCCCGTGTCCATGGGCTGTGCCTATCCATACTAATAATAGAGGAATATGCAAATTGACTGGGACTCTGTCACAGTAACGACCGAACAGCAGGCTGTGTGGGGTGATTGGGGGGCAGTTGGGGCGATCAGGCTGGCAGGCAGGTGAGCAGTTAGGAGCCAGTGGTCCTGGATTGTGAGAGGGATGTCCGATCCCCAGGATTGGGCCTAAACTGACAGTCGGTCTTCCCCTGAGGGGTCCCAGATTGGAGAGGGTGCAGGCTGGGCTAAGGGGACCCCCACCCCCCCATGCATGAATGTCATGCACCGGGCCTCTAGTAAGTATATAAGTTCTTTGGTTTATCTCTCCTCACCCCGCAACCCCACATCGAGGTGTGTCAGCCTGTGGTTTCTGAGTTTTTGTGGTGTTTTTCTTGGCTTGGCATCCTTGTCTCTCCCACTTTCCATGGATTCCAACAGCCTTTGGATCTGAGGTCCATGGATTTGCTTGTGCCCCTTCCCATCCTGGGGTCACCTTTGTGGACACCCCCATTCTTCTGCTCTTCCCACTGGGCTCTCTGCCTAAAACCCAGCTGCCAGTCGCACGCTCCCTGGCTCTCTAGGCTGTTCCTGGTTTTGTTTGTTTATTTGTGTTTTGGGGGGACCTCAGGGGCCTGGGGTGAGCCAAATTGTCAGGTCTGAGGGCAGAGTCCCCAAGACTTCCCCCACTTCTCACCCTCCACAAGTGTGGGGGACGCCCCAAACCACCCTGGAGTTGGCTGATTGCTGGGAGGACTCGTGGAGCTTCCTAAAGGCCAAGACGCTCAAGGTTAGAGCGACTGCAGGGAAGGAGGCAGGTGAAAGTCAGCAAACAAGCAACCACGGCGCAGACTCTGGGGGCCAGACCACGGCGTCGGTGGTTCGGGGTGTTGCCGATGGAGAAACTGGCCTGAGCTCCATGCTCAGTGCCTTGGGCTCTGTTACAGGGCACGGTGGGCGGGTCACGCGGTCAAACTCACTCTCCGGTGATGCCACGTGACCCACCCCTGCCGTCAATGTCACGACCACCGCTACCCTCAGGCTGTCCGGTGCACCAGTCCCCAGGCTAAATGGACAGTCCTGTCCGCTGGGCCAGGGACCGACCAGAACCAGGGCCAGGCCGGATCTCTCTGAGCAAAGCCTAGCCCTTCAGCACACGTGTGGCCCTCACTTCAGCACACACATGTGGCGTTTGCTTCACACACGTGTGGTCCTCACTTCAGCACACACATGGTCCTTGCTTTACTCCTTTGCTTCCACAGAACAACTTCCAACAGGACCTCAGAGGTGACGAGAGGGCAGCCTGTCATGCGGCCGCCTCCCGAGTCCACACTGGCTTCCTCAGGACAAAAGTTATAAAGAACCGTGTGTGAGTCTAGGCCATAAAGATATTCAACGGAGGTTTCTTACGTGGGATTAGCCACTTGTGGGCCCTGAGATGATGAGGATGAAACCGCCCCATGTCACGGGCACAGGACATGGGCACGGAGGGCGTCATGTGGCTCCAAACGGCCTTGTATGTTGCCTTTCCTCCCGTGACCACACGCAGCGTCAGAACAGCGAGGGGGGCCTGCCCACGACAGAGCTGAGATCTCCCGTCTGCAACACCGGATGCCAGGTGCCTCTTCCCGACGACCGGGGAACCGCGGCGTCCGTGACTCACAGCCAGCGCCACACTCCCGTCACAGCCGCCACGGAAGCCACGGACGGGACAGGCGCGGCCCGGCCCCGAGGGAGGAGTTTTGAGAACAAAATGTATAAAAATCTCACTTTGCCGCATGGGAAAGCACATCTCGCCTTTTTAAAATAAGTGTTTCTGTTTCTTATTTTGGGAAAATAACTCCTGTGCATCATGGACCAAATCCAGGAGTTTTACGGGATTTTATAAGCCTTGCCCCTCACCACCCCACACTCTCTCTGCAGGTACAGCCTTTCCCCACACTCTCAGCGAGTTCTTCGGCGTCTGCTCTGTATTTCACAATAACACGCGGGGTTTTCAGTTTGCGTGTTGGGGTAGAATATGGGCCCCCACGTATATCATATTCTACGCCCCACAAATTGGACGTGTGGTTAGCGTCAGGTCTTTGAAGGTAAGAGCTGGGATCACAGGCCTAATCTGCTGCTGGCAGAGAAGTGGAGCCACCTGGGCTGCCAGGTGAGCCCCTGCACTCACCTGCTGGGAAGGTGAAGAGGAGGCGGAGGGTCCGTGTAAGAGAGATGCATTGTGGGAGAGACCGCGGCCAGTGCTGGCCTGGGCGCTGGAGGAGCGGAGCAGCGTCCAGAAGCTAAAAAGGTGAGAACACGGATTTTCCCGGGAGAGAACGCAGGCCTCTGCCCGCCGGGAAAGGTGGGAAATGTCTTTTTCTCTCTCCTAGAACTTGCAGAACAGAACACAGAGCTGCTCCCACTGGAAAAGGGAGGAGCACAGACTTTCACCTGAACTTCCCGGTGAGAGGGCAGACCTGCTCGCACACCTCGGTCTTCGCTCAGTTTGGACTTCGAGCTCCAGAACCGTAAGGTCCCAGATTTGTATTTCGTTCAGCTGCTGAGTGTGTGGTCCTTTGCTTCCCCAGCGAAGGGGAATTACAGCAGAAATGCGGGTGCAGGTCACAGTCTCCGTTAGGGTCTGTTACACTGTGGGTTAGAGGTAAAGTCCGTGTTTAGATCTTTCGGGCCTTCCATGCTTTCCACTGGAGAACATACACTGTCTTGGACAAAGCCTAGTTCTGCCCGTCTAACGGGCGCGGTTTTGTTTGCTTTGGGTTTGAAACGCGAGTGTCTTTCTGCGGAAGGTTCACTGGGAAGGCCTTTTGGAGACGTGAGCGTGTGGGATGTCTTGGTGCTGTGCTCGTATCTGACACGCGTCGAGCTGGGTATAGGATTCCGTGTTGGAAACGGTGTCCATTTTCTCTAGTTTTGGATGCAGGGCTCGGATGGGTCCGGTCTGCGGCTTTTGTTGTCACCTGTCCGTCTCCTTTGCTTTGAACCTTTAAATGGAGGAGGAATGTGAAGTGTATGCAGGTGTCGGGTAACATGAGTGAAAGGAATTGCACCTGACTCACTCCCTGGGTTTGCTCATCACCGGGGGGATTTCCCTGCAGCTTTTCCGCTCGATCTGAGGATGCAATGGGATCCGTTTTCGTCATTAAGTGACGGTAAAGCCAGTGGGTGCTCTGGCCGTCGGCCGAGTCTGTGCTTTGTGGCCTCCTTCCCGGGGGAGGGCCCAGTGACGTCAGGGGTGAGACAAGTGAATCCTGGGTTTTGCGCGGTTTACCGTCTCGGGCTGTACTTTTCTCTCGATGCTCCAACTGGTGACTACGTCACTCATGATCTAGGGAAGGTGAGGCGGCCGGTATGAAATTAACATGAAGCACCTTTCTCTGCGCCGTGTGACACTGCGGGCCAAGTCCGTCAACCGCTCGTGTTTGCTCACGTTTGCGTGTGACAGGAACGTGGCCGTTTCCGTGTTGACAGTTTTCCGATTGTACGCGGCGGCTCTCCTCCCTGGGAGCCGACAGCCCAGGGCTTGGACACAATACGCGATCCTGCTTGTGCGAGCGATTCCCCAGGCCCATCAGATACGCCCTTCGCTGGTTTGGAAACAATGAAATGAGCGAAGGATTGTTTTCCAGGGGTCAGGGGAAGACGGTGACCTCCCGGTCCTGGACTCGAGGGCGGGAGGGAGGAAGGCTGCCTGTGGGACGGGCCCCTGGCTCTGGGCCTCAGCTGTCGGGTGAACGTCGTCACCACG
>NW_005872588.1:18967-31332 GCF_000147115.1 Myotis lucifugus | reverse complement strand
CTCTGTCCCATTGACCTCTCACAGTCTCGTCCTTTTCTTAGCAGCTGACGTGATCAGACCGTGTTCTAGTGAAGTCCCTGCGACTGGGATGTGGGGAACGGGGGGGCTGGGTGGTACTTGAGTCGATGGCTGGGTGTGATCCCGAGATGTTGGGGGACAGGAGGGAGGTGATAGAGGAGGGCCCCGAGCTGTGAGTACAGGGGGCTGGGTGCTACTTGAGTCGATGTCTGGGTCTGATCCGTAACGTTGGGGGACAGGGGGGTGGAGGGAGGAGATGGAGGGGGCCCCGAGCTGTGAGAACAGGGGGCTGGGTGCTACTTGAGTCGATGGCTGGGTGTGATCCGTGATGTTGGGGGACAGGGGGGCGGAGGGAGGAGATGGAGGGGGCCCCGTGCTGTCGGCAGCAGCTTAGCTGACCTGGTTTGCTGAGGGAGGAGAACGGTGTGAGGGCTCCTGGTTTAGGGGACCCGCTGGGCATTGGGGCCCTTCACTGGACGGGGACACAGAGGAAGGTTTGATGGTGAAGGTGATGATTTGGGCGTTTTCACCGGCTACGATCCTGAGGTCACGTCTTCCCGCCAGCACACACCTGAAGCCAGTCTCACCACGGGTCCTGCGTCTGGAAAGAATTCAAATCCCAGGTGATTCTGAGAAGCTGTGTTGACTTTGTGGATGTTTCATTGGGAGACAGGGGACTGGCATTGGGTTGCACGTCATACGTTAACATTTAGGATCATCCTTGCCTCTAGCTCTTCCTCTGAATCTCAGCTCCTCATCACATTTTAAAATCATTTTCTTTCTCTTTCCCTCTAACCGTCCTCCGCCAAAAGCCCAAACTCGGCATCCCTCCTCCACTGGCCCGTGGAGACAGGAGCCCCTCGGGGTCGTGGTGAGGTCCCCGGACCCGCCCCCCACATCTCCCTCCATTACCCAGCACCTCACACGCCTGGCACCGCCTGCCATCTCTCCTCCGTTCCTGTACGTGACGCTCAGCCACCTGGGACGTGGCTGATGTGTTTATTACATAACTCGTGGCCCGGGGCACGGACTCCTGCACAGTGAACGGAAATTAACTAGAAGAAATATGTTAATATCGCTGTTCGCCCTTTCTCTGTAATGGAAGTGTCAGAGGTGAAAGAAAACTAGTAAAATGCATATGAAAGTAATATATAAATTGATTAATTAATAAACAATAACAACATGATATAACAACAAAGACATGATATAAAAACAACATTGATGCAATGACTGATAAAGTGATTAAACTTATTCTGATATCTCCCTGGACACCACATTGAGAGTGAAAACACTTTCAGAGTGCCTGACTAATTTCCCTCGTGATGAAGTACTTAGAACTTTAACTTTAACGTCACATGCTCTTCAAACTCGAGAGAAAGCAACATAGAACTGACCATGTCTGTAAACGGGTTCAGGTAGGAATATTCCTACTCTGTCTAGAGTTTGTCCTTGTGATTTATTAATAATCATCACAAATGCTGGCATCACAGGAAACTGTCGTCGAATTAATTTAAATGGGAGGCCAGTGTCAGACGGGGACAAATCAATTCTTGGAATCAGAACAACCTCTCCCTCTGCAGATCCTGTTAATACTTCAGCTTCGATAATGTTAGGTCGTAATCTTTTGATAATAAATCTGATACCATTACAAAGACCCCATTTACTATTGAGATTTCTCAATAGCATGATGATTGCACCCACTTTCCATTTTAATGTATGACACGGCATTCCCGAAGGAGTAATACTATTCAGAAATTCGATGAGAGCTTTATATGTATCGCGCATGCGCGAGTCAACGTTTATTTTTAAATTGCCAGTGTGCGTCATATGTACCGGTTGGTCGGTCGGTCAGTTGGTCGGTCGGAAGGATGTACGATCAGTCACTTAACCTTTTATTTATATAAATTGCCAGACATAAGTAGCATTCATATTAGGTGGAAAATGCATATTTACTTAGTGAAAAAAGGAAGTATACTTAGGCATTAGCGAATTATTTTTCAAACTGTACTTTCTAATGAAACTTTGCTGGATTTTCCAGTTTGAAATAGTCTCTCCCGTGTAGACTCCCAACACACATCCCACCTCTGGTTTTTAAGGTCCACTCGTCACCAGCGAGGCCACATGTCATTAATCTCGTGCGTGTTGTATTCCTGCTCTGGTGTGGTGGTGTGTGTATTGCCAACACGGAGCCTGTGGTTTGACTATGTAACGTGTGCAGCCCGGTTGGCATGGCTCGGGGGTTGAGTGTTGACCTCTGAACCGGGAGGTCACGGTGGGATTCTGGTCAGGGATCCCCAGTGTGGGGCGTGCAAAAGGCAGCCAGTCCATGACGCTCTCTCATTGACGTTTCTGTCTCTCTCTCCCTCTCCCTTCATCTCTGAAGTCACTAAAAACATGTTTTTTAAAAAATAAAGTGTTCATAGCACTTTGCAAGCACACTGAGGCCTGAACGGAGGGACGGGTGCCCAGGCCGGGCTGTGTCTGTGCGCGGCCCCTGGTCTGCATCTTCTCTGTGAGAAACATTCCCGATCTGGCCGCCCATCTGGGCCGGGCACAGCGTTGGTTTGCTCGGGGACAGGCCTGTGTCTCTTGCTGCTCTGTGTCCTTTCACCCCATGTCCTGCTCGTGCATGTGGCTCGTGCTGATGTGTGCGATGTGTTTATTCATGAAGCCGTGCGGTCGCCGTCCCGCGGGCACCCACTCTGCCGCCTGCAGAGCCCACCCTCAGGCCGCAACGTCAGGGCCCACAGGGGCCGCGCAGCCTGGCCACAGCGAGGAAGGGCCGGCAGAGGCACCGAGGCCGCGGTGCCCCGGACGCTGCCGTCCTCAGGAACAGGCGTGAGGTTTCGTGTCTGTTCATAACGGATTTTTTAAAAAATATATTTTATTGATTTTTCACAGAGAGGAAGGGAGAGGGATAGAGAGTCAGAAACATCAATGAGAGAGAAACATCGATCAGCTGCCTCCTGCACACCCCCCACTGGGGATGTGCCCGCAACCCAGGTACATGCCCTTGACCGGAATCGAACCTGGGACCCTTCAGTCCACAGACCGACGCTCTATCCACTGAGCCAAACCGGTTTCGGCCATAACGGATTTTTGAAGCGTTAGCACTTGGTTGCAGCGACACGGCCTCGGGGGGCAGCCCGCAAGGGGTGGAGGCCGGAGCACGAACGTGTGTCTGATCTTACGTCCCCCCGGAAGGACGTGTAAGCCTTTTATTAATCCTCCAGGAACGAAAAACTTCACCAGCTTTAAAGCACAGACCACCTCTGAGAATCACACGGAAATGGCCGAACTGCCCCAAACAGGCCTCCCCACGGAGAAGGAGAGGCCTCCCTTAATGGGAAGGGCAGCGGGCGTGCGGGAAGGCGGGACCTGCTGTAGTCAACACGGGAAAATCAATACCTAACCACACCCAGGCTACGTGTCTTGAGGAAAACACAGGGAGGATTGTTTCGTTTCAGACGAGTCGATAATTTATGTTGATGTCTCTCGAGTCTGTGCTAATTAAAGATGGGCCCCCCCTGTCCCCCCGCAGGTCTGGGCTCGGCGAGGGTGTTCCTGACTGTCGGGTGGATCTCAGTAAACGGGACTTTCACCTGCCGGCGGGGCTCAGTGGTTGAGTGCCAACCTAGGAACCAGGAGGTCAGGGTTCAATTCCCGGTCAGGGCACATACCTGGGTTGTGGGCTTGATCCCCAGTGAGGGGCGTGCAGGAGGCAGCCGGTCCATGATGCTCTCTCATCACTGGTGTTTCTCTCTCTCTCTCTCCCTTCCTCTCTGACATCAGTGTAAATATATGTAAAAACACAAACAATCAGAAAAGACATTCAGGTCTAACCTGAGTGGGAGCAGAAGCTCTAAGTGAGGGGAGAACCGGGTCGAGCGGGGCTCCCGGGTGCCAGCTCCGGCTCTGCGGCCCCTGCTGTCCGCCCGCTTGGGGGCGTTTTATCGAGGGAGGAGGGGTGGGTGCCCAGGCCCTGACCCGGTGTGTGAGCTGCAGGTTGTGCGTCACTGGGTCCCATGTCAGGTCCCAGGGCTTTGCTCCTGCCACTTGGGCATGAAGTGGGACTAAGGCTCCTTCCTTAAGAGAGAAAACTCGCCCACCAGGTGTTCGCTCCGAGTCCGCAGGGGAAAGTGCCGTAAAGTAAACGCGCTGCCCTCGCGGGTGTGGCTCAGAGGACAGGGCATCCGCCTGCGGACGGAAGGCCCCGGGTTCGATTCCAGTCAAGGGCACGTGCCCGGGCTGTGGGCTCCGTCCCCAGCCAATCACGGATTCTCTCTCATCACGGATGTTTCTCTCTCTCTCTCCCACTCCCTTCCTCTCTGAAATCAATAAAAATACATTAAAAAATAATGAAATAGCCCTGACCGGTTTGGCTCAGTGGATGGAACGTCGGCCTGTGGACTGAAGGGTCCCAGGTTCGATTCCGGTCAAGGGCATGTACCTTGGTTGCAGGCACATCCCCAGTGGGGGGTGTGCAGGAGGCACCTGATCGATGTTTCTCATCGATGTTTCTAACTCTCTATCCCTCTCCCTTCCTCTCTGTAAGAAATCAATAAAATATATTTTAAAAATAAAATAAATGGTATTGTCACATAGTCACTGAGGAAAACCTGCTCGAGGGGAGCTGATTGCTGGGGGCTCAGTGGGAAGAAGGGTTTCTATTCGCCGCGGGAATCACACCTTCGATGGGGGTCCGTGTTGGCGCCGCCCCAGGTGTGCGAGCAGGAGGGGCGTGTGGGACTGAGGTTCTCACCGGCGCCCCTTTGCCGGGAGTGAGGATGGGAACGGTGTTTGCTGAGTGCGGTCCGCGCTGATGCTTTATACGTATCATCCTCCTTAATCCCCACCACCGCCCTCGGCCGCTTCCATCCTCATCTCGGGGGCGCATCGCCCACCCTTCCCTCCGCGTCCTCTCGTGTCTCCTCTCCTTTGTCTGTGAGGCGACGTCCCTCCCGTCTCCTCTCCGTGGGCTCTCCTCTCAGGAAGATGCCAGACTCCGCAGGCAGGGCCCCTCCTCCAGTCTGACCTCGTCTCTAATTCACTAACTGCTGCCCGGCCAGTGTGGCTCAGTGGTTGAGCGTCGACCTATGAACCAGGAGGTCAGGGTTCGATTCCCGGTCAGGGCACAGGCCTGGATTGCAGGCTCCATCCCCAGTGTGGGGCGTGCAGGTGGCAGCCGATCCATGATTCTCTCTCATCACTGATGTTTCTGTCTCCCTTCCTCTCTGACATCAATAAAAAATATTTTAAAAAATAAAAAGCTAAACGCAAAAATGTGTCACAATTCTCGAAGCTTGTTTTTACGGTGAATCTGTATCTGCGAGTTTCCTTCCTTTTCTAAAAATGCTGTTGACGACGGAATCCGCCAAAAATAAAAATAAAAAGGGGCTTGGACTCAGATCGAGTTCTACTTGGGCAGAAAGACTCCAACCCGCGTCTAAAAGGTTGTGTTTGGGGCTGGTGTCCTTGATGCCCGGACGCCTCAGCTTCCAGGCCCCAAGCGGGTGCCGCCGAGCTGGGCTGAGGGCTTCTACTCCGAACGAGGCCTGAGGCCAGTTTCTAAATAAAGAATCTGAAACATCTCCTGGCCACACCCCCGTATGAAGAGCTGTTAACGTCAGGTTACCTCCCCGACTGGTCTCTGCACGTTGAATCCGACCCCTCTTTTCTCTCTCTCGATCGCGCTGTGTTCTTCACAGGTGCTTTGAAGTAAAAACCTCCCATCTATTTTCTCTGTTTCCCAAAACGGCTTTATTTATCTGGGAACCGGGGAGATGTGTGCGAACCCCCTCCCGGAGCTGGGAGAGTCCTGACGCCTGGCGGCGAGCCGAACCGCGGGCGCATCTGTAGTTATAAATAGAGAACAGCACTTACATAACCAGCTCGGCGAGGTCTTCCTAAAGTTCTAAAAAGCGGTTTATCTCCTCGGCTGTAGTGATATTGGTATGAGTTGGGTCTGTGCTGCAATCAAACTTAAAGCCACACCACCTGCCGTTTTTTAAAAAGGGCTTCACCGAAGATTTCTGTTTCTGCCAATGAAAGAAAAGGCGACCCCGTGAACGGTGGGTGATGAAGGGTAAGAAAACACGGAAAAGACACAGCCTGTCCCTATCTCGCTCACGTCTCTCACATGATAGCCTGAGACCGAGGCAGCCCGAGCAGGGGGTCCCCACCGAGTCCCAGGCCCCCCCCCATTCTGGAGGCTTCCTTCTCTCCTGTTTGTTTTTTAATATATTTTTGTTGATTTCAGAGAGAAAGGGAGAGGGAGAGAGGGAGAGAGAGAGAGAGAGAAACATCAATGATGAGAGAGAATCATTGATCACCTGCCTCCTACACGCTCCACACTGGGGATGGAGCCCACAACCCGGGCCTGTGCCCTGATCGGGAATCGAACCCTGATCGCCTGGTTCATAGGTCAACGCTCAACCCCTGAGCCCTGCCGGCCGGGCCACTTGCTTACTTTCCAATCGGCTGGGGCCACCGTGCGAATGGAAGAAAGGAGCTGCGGCCTCGCAAGTGGAAATGTCAGGTTCCCTGAACTTTCCATCCTGTTGTGTAAGAGCAGAGCCGGTTCCCACACGGGAGGTGTGTGCTGGCGCCTCTGTGAGCAGATGGCCCCGCACACGCCCAGCTGGTTGGAGGGCGCCGTGTTCTCTCCACAGAGCGAATTACCTGCCTCAGGAGCAGCCGGCCACGCAGAGACGATAACCTTGGAACGTCGGGTCACCCTGCCCAGGGCACACTGCCCAGGGCTCCCTTCCCGGAGCTGCTGCGTGCTGTGCCCGTGTCCGAGGAGGTTAAGGCGCCGGCGCGGCCGGGTCAGGTGTACGTGTCTGTCAGCTGTTCAGACTGGAGGGGCCCAGCCCAACTGTGAGACGCGGTGTGTGGACGCCCAGGTCGCTGCAGCTGAAAATGCCATGTGAGCAAAAACATTGGAGATACCGACTTCCAAAGTGTCCGTCACACCCGGGGACGCAGCTCGAATATTTATCCAGGACAGAAGCAGTCGAGTTACATCCCAGATTATAAAACGAGCAAACGTGACCGTCAGAACCAGCCTTTCGTACGGGTTCCATCCGTAAAAACAGCAGCCGTCGGCCAACCAGGCCGCTGGACGGAGTCTCCTTTCACTTCTCTCCTGGTTTATAGGAGCCAAAGTGACTGTGCAGAAATGATTTTAAAGTAATATTCCACTTTTTTATTAAAACCTGGCTCGTTAACTGTTAGTGTTCATTACCTACAGACAATATCTGAATCCCTCTTAAACATGCTTTGTAGCAACAGTGTTCTGAAGGAAACATTGTTTTTACTCATTGCCTATATGCTCTTTAGAAATCCTATCTAATAAAAGCCTAGTATGCTAAGTGTCTGGTTGGCTGTTCAACCAATCAAAGCTTAAATGCTAATGATATGCTAAGGCCACTCAACCGCTTGCTATGATGTGCACTGACCACCAGGGGGCAGACGCGCCAACTGGTAGGTTAGCTTGCTGCTGGGGTCCGGCAGATTGGGACTGAGTGAGATGGGCTGGACACACCCTGGAGCCCTCCCACGGTCCCTCCCCGGCTGGCCAACCTCCTGCGTCCCTCCCCAGCCCCGATGGTGCACCATTGGGGTCCCTCAGCTTGGCCTGCACCCTCTTGCAATCCGGGACCCCTTGGGGGATGTCGGAGAGCCAGTTTCAGCTTGATCCTGAAGGCCAGGCTGAAGGACCCCACTGGTGCATGATTTCATGCACCAGGCCTCTAGTATGGTAATAAAATAGCCACTTTCCATGAGAATAATTAGATAATTTTAGAATTTATATCCTAATCTATATCTAATCTACATCCAAATCTATATCTAATCTACATCCAAATCTATAATCTATATCCAAATCTATATTTAAATCTATATCTATGTCCATGTCCATGTGTAATCTTCTCTAAGGAGCACACACACACACACACACACACACACACACACGCACGCCAATCCGGGCTGCCTTTCGAGATAATTCCTGTTTTGTGGCCTAAAAGTGCTTCTAGTCCTTCAGGAAAGAAAGGAAGGAAGGAGGGAGGGAAGGGGGGAGGGAGGGAGGGAGGGAAGGGGGGAGGGAGGGAAGGGGGAGGGAGGGCGGGAGGGAGGAAGGGAGGGAAGGGGGAGGGAGAGAAGGGGGGAGGGAGGGAGGGAGGGAGGGAGGGAGGGGGGGAGGGAGGAAGGGAGCCTCCAATCTGAGTGATGCTGTTGTGGGAAGGTGACTGAGTGTGCCCAGCAGGAACAATCCATTCTGCCGGGAGCGTGAAGTCTGTGTAACCTACAGCCTTTGATCAGGGTCCTCCCCGCGGCTGTGGAGGGGCAGTGACCGGGCACCGCAGTGAGGCAGCGGGAATGACCACGGCACCCAGGTGTCCTGTTCCTAGGTCACCACTGCTCCCCGGGACCACAGGGCCGGGGGTGCCCAGGCCGAGGGAGAGCGAGGCTGTGCGGTGATGGGGACCAGCTCATCCGCGGCCTCATGCCCGGGAGCAAATGTGGGTGCAACGGACGTGGTGTCTGAATCGCAAAGCCCGGCCGTCCAGCTGAGAAGGAGCACCCCCCGCCCCCAGACGCTCAGAATGAGAGAACCAGTGATGAGCACTTGCACTGAACTCAGAACGGAGGAGCCGGGGCTGTGGCTGGGATAACCCAGGAGGGCCTTCAGGAGGAGGCGGCCGACGAGATGAATTTTAAGCCGAATGTTCTGATTCTGCTCAAGATTCTGGGCGGCCGAGGACAGAGGGAGAGGAGCTCCCGTCTCAAAGCCCAGGTGAATCAGACGATTCGACCAAACAACCACCGAGCTTGAGTGTAGAGATCCCGGCCGAGCCAGATGTCAGCTGTCACAGGAAAGTCACTGCGTCGCATCTGAACCTAAAAGCCACCAACAGCCGCACTCTTATCTTACGCTTCACGGGGGAGCGAAGCCGTCAGGTATAATACTTTCCATCGTTAATTATGAGAGGCCTCCTGGCTCAGACCTGCTGAGACACAGAAAAAACATACAAACAAGAAATGAACTGTCTAAACAGAAAAGCATACTTCTTTGCATTTTGCCCTAAAAATGTTCCGTTTTCTTTTTCTTTTCCTCTAAATAAGTGACTCATCTGAGAGTCACAAAGATGCCAACTTACAGAAAATGAAATGAGGATCCAGGTAGAGATGCAGGTAACTTCGCCAGGAACCCAGCTGGGTGGGAAGGAACACAGCTTCATCACCCAGCGGGCAGCACC
Organism: Myotis lucifugus; assembly: GCF_000147115.1. NCBI lineage: Eukaryota > Metazoa > Chordata > Mammalia > Chiroptera > Vespertilionidae > Myotis > Myotis lucifugus. Next base: position 22,054 of record NW_005872588.1, on the reverse strand, counting down.
CACCGGCTCCCTCGGCCTGAGCGGAGGTGGCGAGGGAACGCTGCCCGTTCGCTGGCTGCTGTGATGTTTCCAGCCGAGTGCCAGGGGGGTTTGAGGTGAAATCTGCCATTTGCAACAAGGAGGCTGGAGCCCAACAGTTTTCGAAGCAAATTAAGTCACAGGGAAAAGGACCAGAACCGTGTCCTTTCACTCATCTGTGGGATGCAAACCTGAAAGCAGCAAACAAACCTACCACACTCACTCACAGATGCAGACAACGGTGTGGGGGTTGTCAGAGGGAAGGGGGGGCCGAGAGCGAGGGGGTCCAATGTACGGGCGTTTAGCTTTGAAAAGCGGCCTCTTCTACCTGCTGGGCTCCGACCGTTCCACCCACTGGTCATTCCTCCTCAGCACATGGCCAGGACACGGAAGGAAAGCCAGTGACTTCTTTTTTCTTAATTATTCTACTTTCTTCCATTTACTCAGAAAATAACCACCTCAGGACACTGAGGTTTGATGCTGTGAATGCAAATCTCCAATTAAGAGGCTCTGTGCCTGGGACTGTGACATGTTTTTCCTTATTTTCTCCATAAATTGGAGAACTTGTGGACTTCGCTGTTGCATAATAGCTCCAGGGTCACGCTGATCTCATTCGGTCTGACAGTTTGGGGGAAGAACACAGTTTGATTATTTTTCTATCAAAGAGGCAAAACCATCATGTTATTGACGGGACGAGCAGGGCGGGGGCTGTAACCCGCCTTGGGGCCTCCAGGAGCTGGGGGTGAGCGCCACTCCGCTGTCCTGCACCCGCACGCCTCTGAGCGCCACTCCGCTGTCCTGCACCCACACGCCTCGGGGAGCCATCGACGGGGGGAGGTGGTGGTTTTAAAATATATTTTATTGATGTCAGAGAGGAAGGGAGAGGGAGACAGAGAGAGAAACATCCATGATGAGGGAGAGTCATGGACCAGCTGCCTGCTGCACGCCCCACACTGGGGATCGGGCCCGCAACCTGGACATGTGCCCTGACCGGGAATCGAAACCTGACCTCCTGGTTCATAAGTCGATGCTCAACCACTGAGCCACACTGGCCAGGGCCGGTATGTCTACTTTTTTAAAAAATGTTTAAAGATGGAAAACCCTGTGCCCCAGATAAATGCCTCCAATTTGAGATTAAATGTATAAACTATCCCCTGATCAAAGGATAATGTGAGATTATTTATGTACTTTATAAATTTTAGTCTTCTTTTTCTTTACAAATTATAAAAAATTATATACTAGAGGCCTGGTGCACGAAATTCGTGCATGGGTAGGGTCCCTAGGCCTGGCTGGCGATCAGGGCCAATCTGTGGGGAGACCGGCAGGGCAATCGGGGGGCCCCCGTTGGCACCCACCTTGGCTGGCCTGGGGCCTGCGGGTTGGAGGAAGCTCCTGCATTGAGCGTCTGCCCCCTGGTGGTCGGTGCATGTCGTAGCCATTGGTCATTCCACCAGTCGTTCCGCCATTCGGTCGATTTGCATGTTAGGCTTTTATTATATAGGATAATGTATTTTCTAAGATTTTAGAATAAAATGTGTATCTGACTTAATGAACTTGTTGGGAAAGGCAGATGCATATTTATCTTGTCTGGTACGGTTCCAGCTAAAGATATTTTCCTTGATTCTTCAAATAACAAGTGAAGGAGACATGTGACCCTGCTGGCAGTCCATCTGTAACCCCTAATGTGTCTGGGTCCACAGTGTCTCCTCCTGGCCTCTTATCAACCCTGGACAGATACGTGTACTAACGCGATCTCCATGATGTTCAGTTCCCTGGGGTCACCGTCTGAGTGTGTGAACACAGCAAGACGCTGCCAGACAACAAGTCAGGAATAGACGAATGCAGACGTGTTTGGCTTCATGCAGCAGCACTGACGATGCCTTAACTGTGGGGATGTTGGAGGGCCTCTTAACGGGGTGCGAGGTGCAGGCAGGGGTGCGATGGCTCCCAGGGCCCAGGTCCTTGCTGTGCCGGCTCTGCCTCTGCCACGGCCCTTGGTCGTTAGGCATCTCTCGTGGTTTCACGGTAGCTTCGTGGGTCGGAGGGGGACCTGAGAGTTTCCATGGGCAGGGGAGGGATGTCTTTGTCCAGGGCTCCTGTAGGGGGCGGGGGGAGGAGGCCTTTCCCAGAATCCTCTCTGTGTCTTCATTGACCAGACTTGCTCAGGGGCTCGCTCTCTAGCAGAGCACTGACCTGACAGGAAGGAGGAGGGATCACGCTTCCCGGGAGGCAGCCGGTGGGCGGGCAGCGTGTGCAGGCGGGGGCAGGCGTGTCACGGAGGAGAATGAACTTGGGGACAACGAGCCACGCTGTTCCACTGCTGCCAGGACACAGTCTAAATCGTCTAAACCTAACAGTCTGCAATGATTATAATGACTTTGGTCAGATGCTTGGCATCTCTCACCCAGCTTCCACACCAGGGGCTTCAAACGGTGAATTCATGCTTTTGTTTCTCTGGGGGTGAGTCGTGCAGACCTTTGAACCGGGGGTGACACCTGGCATCTCTTTACTTCCTATGTGGCTTTTAGCTGTAGCTGTGCTGAAGGCTCTGGTGGTTAAGTTGTGTGTGTGCGCGTGTGGGTGTGTGTTTCTTCAATGATCTAAGCCAGTGGTGGGCAAACTGCGGGCTCGCGAGCCACATGCGGCTCTTTGGCCCCTTGAGTGTGCTCTTCCCAAAAATACCGACCTATTGATTTCAGAAAAAAAAGGGAGAAGGAAAGAGAAACATCAATGATGAGAGAGAATCATTGATTGGCTGCCTCCCGCATGCCCCCCCACTGGGGATCGAGCCCACAATCGGGGTATGTGCCCTGACAGGGAATCAAACAGTGACCTACTGGTCTGGAGGTCAATGCTCAACCACTGAGCCACGCTGGCCAGGCGATACAGTCTATATCAGACTGCCCTGGATAAGGTGAGATTATGAGAGGTCTTGAATGTCCTCGTAAGCTTTTTTTAGACTTTATTCCAAAGGCAATGAAAAGCCATTGAAGACTTCTGACCAATACATAGAGTGGTGCTTTTCCTATCAGTATTGTATTTGTTTATACTGCTGTATAACAAATTACC
>NW_005872588.1:11409-18867 GCF_000147115.1 Myotis lucifugus | reverse complement strand
GGCAGCTACACTCAGATTCTCGTAGGAGGATGGGGCCTGGAGCTGTCATCACCTCCTGTGCAGAGCCCAGCTGAGGGCATGTGATTGGACAGAGCTGCTGTCCATCACGCTGTGCACACAGGGGCGGGACCGTCTGGACCATTGCACATCACGCACCTCAGAGCCGCATCCCCACCTCCTCACACGTTGTCCTCCTGCGAATACGTCCCAGGGACACGGCCATGCACGTCCCCGCTGTCCTTGCCCGGATGTTGTCGGGGTCCATCTCCCCGGCCCAGGGCCTCCTCCGGGCCCGACACGGCTTCACCGGGTTTCTCCCGGGACCCCCTCTCCTGCGCGCTGAGACCCAGGGGCAGGTCCGGCCAAACCCACAGCATCTGAGCGGCACCCAGCTCAGCGCCAAAGCCGTTGGCGTCCGTGTGGCACGTAAGCGGATGTTTTGGTACCGATTTCACAGAAGGTTTCATTTCACTTTTCTCTGTTTTCTCTTTCTCATTTCCTCACCTGTTTTTCTTTAAAGACTTTTCTCAGAGCAGTTTTAGGATCGTGGCAAACGTAAGAGGCAGTTCCGAGATTGCACACGTACCCCGTGCCCGACACAGCACCGCCTCCCCCCTGACCCACCCCCCCACCGGGGCGCACGCCTGTCACAAATGGCGACACGCCACTGGGGCTCACGCCTGGGGTTGCACGTGCTGTGGGTCAGACCAGTGTGCGATGACACGGGTCGCGTGGCATCACAGGGCACCTTTTTGCTCCCTAAAACCCCTGTATCCACCTACCCATCCCTGCTGCCCGGTCACGGTCAGGGTCCGCTGTCACCCAGCAGGGACTCTTCAGCCTCCCACCCCCGCCCCCGGGTCAGGACCTCCACTTACCTTTTGGGGGACACAAGGCAACCCACAGCAGATGTTCAAGAAGATTTGAATTAAGTAAGTGTGTGGTCCACATGCAGGTAGTGGGGGGATTAATGATTAAGTCCCAGGGTTTTGATTCATCGGTGATATAACTATTGTGTGAATACTTAACAGAATGTAGTTTAATGTATGGAAATAACTCCTTTGTTCCATACATTACAGCATGAGTCCCTTTTTGCCAAACAAAACTGCAGGACGTGTGTTCCCAACCTCCCGAGTCCGAGCCTCCACGTGGCTGTCCCGTGGGGCCGTCCTGTCCCGGGGATGTGTGTGCAGCCGGGGCTTGCGGTGCTGTCCTGGCCGGGCTCACAGGCCGGCACCATGGTCTTCCTGAGGCGGCACTGAACTCGGTAGATGTGTGTGAACACGTCAGTGAAGGAAGACCAGGCTTTTGAAATAAAAATTCACCCCTGCTGTCACGTTTAATATAAATGGTTGAAACCCATCTAATGCCCAACCCTTAGAATATGTATATTCTGTTTCATTATTATATGGAATCACATTTTGAACCCTAAATTTTCAGTTCAAATGACTATTCTTTTTAATTGTTCTCTTTGAAAAACTGTGTGTGTGGGCACGTGTTTTTGTGCACGTGTGACTGTGTGCATGTTTGTGTATACGTGTGCATACATGTGAGTGTTGTGCCGCATGTGCATGTGTATGCATGTGTGTGGTTGTGTATGTACACATGTGTGCATGTGTGGTTGTGTGCGCGCGTGTGTGTACGCATGTGTGGGTATATGATTGTGTATGTGTGTGCACGTGTGTGGTTGCGTGTGCACGTGTGTGTGGCTTTAGCTGTAGATGTGTTAAAGGTGAGCAGTAGCTCCGTGAAGAACGTACTGGCAAATGGATCCTGTTTCTGGGCTCTTGAGCAGCTGGCGGTGTGAGAAAAGTGACCTGATAAAGAGCCGTCCTCCGGGCGCCGTGGCTGAGCGATGCCACAGCCCAGGTGACGGTGTCTCCGCTCTGATGCCGTCCTCCCTCCCGAGGCAGGTTCTGCGTTAGTTACCCCGACTGACATCGGAATCCACGCCGAGAGGTTTAATGCTGAGCGTCGGTCTTGTGAATAGAGCTCCCAGTTCACAGAGAGACAAAAATGTCGCCGCGCCGGCACCTACACTAACCTGTGGTCGTGTGACAAACTGACACGTAATTACGTCCTCGCGGCTGATGCCTGCTTAACTCCGTGACTGTACTTCAGCCTGGAATTCTGCTAAAGGAATAGGTTTCGCTCAGATTTGCTCAAAGGTCACCGAACGTTGGAGGCTACCAGGGTGTCTATTCTCCAACATGATCTGTCTCACCCAAGAAAGCTTGCATTTTTATTTTATTTTAAAATATATTTTTATTGATTTCAGAGAGGAAGGGAGAGGGAGAAGCATCAACGATGAGAGAGCATCATGGATCGGCTGCCCCCTGCACGCCCCCCACTGGGGACTGAGCCCACAACCCGGGCCTGTGCCCTGACCGGGAATCGAACCCTGACCTCCTGGTTCATAGGTCGACGCTCAGCCACTGAGCCCCGCAGCTGGGCCCCAAGAAAGCTTTTAAGGTTGAATCCATAACTATGGCCCATTCCTTCCCATTTTACTGGATCCGATGAATTGCCACTTTATTTTCTTTTTCTTGTGAATCCACGTGTCCCGGGTGGAATGCCCTCGTCTCAGACCCCTGTTCTTCCTTCTCCGCTGCGGAGCCGTCTGTGCTGAAATCCTGTCTGTGTCCCGCGTGACTGACCTTCTGTCCTCGCCGAAGCCGCGATAGAAGGATCACAGGCTCTCCGCTCGGTCTCGTCTCTGAAGGAAAGAAGAATTAAGCTGTTTTCCCGCTGCAGTGACTTCCAGTTTCCTGGGGAGAAAAAAGTCGCTTTCAAAGCTCTGAGGGGAAGCAAGAATGCCCGGGCTCAAGAGATTAAATAAAATAAAAGGCAAAAGTCGGTTTCAAAGGCCGCTCTGGGCCCTGAGGTGTGGTTTTAGCCACTGTGACAATCACTGGAACAGAAACTGGGGAAGATACAAAATGGGGTGTGTGTGTGTGGAATCTGTGCATTTGGTTCAAGTGTAGAGGCGGCCTCCATGGTCCCGATAAAGCAAAATACAGAAGCACATGGCTGAGCTCTTCCCAGAACGTGTGAGCTCGCAAGTTGCAAGTTAAAAACAGCGTTCGCCTGGCCGGCGTGGCTCCGTGGTTACACCGGAGTTGCAGGCTCGATCCCCAGGGTGGGGCGTGCAGGAGGCAGCCGATCCACGATTCTCTCTCATCAGTGATGTGTGTCTCTCTCTCTCCCTCCCCCTTCTTCTCTGAAATCAATAAAAATATATTTTAAAAAATAGGGTTCCCCGATCCATCGATTAGATTTACTGAAGACAGACTCCGTGTCAGAGCTGCTCTCTAATCTTCGTCTATAAGACCTTAGTGTCACCAGTTCCTGCCTCACCTACCGAATTCTGAACTTGCCCCCTCAAACCCGGCCTGCACGCCCCATAAGCAACTAAAAAATAAAAAGTGAGGGAGCAGTGCTTTATGGTAGCACCAGAGGCCTGGTGCACGGATTACGTGCAGGGTAGGGTCCTAGGCCTGGCCTCCCGGCCTCCCTGCCTCCCCGCCTCCTCCTCCCCTCGCTCCCTCAGCACCCCCACTCCCACCGCTGGTCGCCCGCCATGTTCAGTGCTGCCCCCCTGGTGCTCAGCACACGTCATAGCGAGAAATCAAACTCCTGCTTTCCTGGTTGAACTCCCGAGCAGACAATTTGCATATTAGCCTTTTATATATAGAGATGCTGTGCACACAGGCCTGTGAGCCCCTTCATCCCTGTATCCCCTGAGCATCCGTTCAGCCAGGGAGTTCTGTATGATCAACACGTAGAGCCGTGTGATGGGGTCACTCAGGAGGTTAAATTGTAAGACTATTGTTTCCCTCTTGGGCATAATCTCTTCCTAGATCTCCCACTCCTCTGTGTCCCTCTGTCTGTCTGTGTCCCTCTGTAACCGGGCAATCAATGGGTCCAGGCTGCCTGTCACTCCCTGAGCCAATTCAGCAGAGACAGGGTTGAGTCCTAGATGAGCATTGATTCCAATCCTGCCGGCAGTGTGGGAGAGCAGCGGGTCACCCACAAAACCTGCTCTGCACCCCCTCCCCATGAGCCGGCTGCTTATATCGGGTAGAAGGACACAGATTACATGGGAAGGAGGCAAAAGGTGCCAAATGGGGGGTTCACAGGTAGTGCAGGCTGGAGACTCGCAAAGGCCGGTAGGTGTGCAAAGGCTGGGGATATGCAAAGGGCTGGCGGCCCTGGTTTCTGCTACGGGTTGTCAATCTTTCCATGATAACGGGCAGCTCCCTGATGGGGAGGAGGGCGCCCTCCCAGGTGAGCTCCCAGGTCCTAGCCAGGGTAGACCGCATCTTCCTTAATCGGAACAGAGCCATCACGGTTAACAGAGCAGGATGGCGATTTCTTACGATTCCAGCCGGTCCCCATTCTGTTTCTGCCCCATCAGGACCAGGTCCTGCCGTCGGCCAGCCTCCCCTCAATGGCTCTGCGTTCACGAATCCAGCAGCTTCCCTCAGCGATGCCAACACGACCCGGAAGCTTCCGCAGCGTGGACGGTTGTAGGACGATGCCCGTAGCCCCTTCCGGTGTGTGGATGCTCCATCCTCGGGCACATGTTTCTCTCCGACTGTGTGAGGGCCGAGGGCCGGGGCCGTGTAGGAGGCAGGGACCAGCCCTGTGAAGACCCCAGTCTTTTTTATTTTTTTAAATATATTTATTGATTTTTTACAGAGAGGAAGGGAGAGGGGGAGAGAGATAGAAATATCCATGATGAGAGAGAAGCATGGGTCGGCTGCCTCCTGCACGCCCCACACTGGGGATCGAGCCCGCAACCCGGGCAGGTGCCCCGACTGGGAATCCAACCGTGACCTCCTGGTTCACGGGTGGACGCTCAGCCCCTGAGCCACGCCGGCCGGGCTCTGCCTGCATGTTTAGAAGCCCAGGACCTAGCGGACAGCACGTCATGACCACGTGGCTCTGGGAGGAATCGAGGGGCCGCGGCTTCTGCGCCCGGGACTGGTGACCACGCAGGATCCCACCCCTGCCAGCCGCTGGGCCTTCATTCTTGTCTGGACGCCTTGATCCTCATTGGACATAAACTGAATAACAACAATGAACTGAATGAGACCGAGGAGCATTCTGCTCTCAGACTAGACCAGTGATGGCGAACCTCTGACACACGAACTCATTTTTTTGGTTGATTTTTCTTTGTTAAGTGGCATTTAAATATATAAAATAAATATCAAAAATATAAGTCTTTGTTTTACTATGGTTGCAAATACCAAAAAATTTCTATATGTGACACGGCACCAGAGTTAAGTTAGGGTTTTTCAAAATGCTGACACGCCGAGCTCAAAAGGTTGGCCATTGCTGGTCTAGACCGTGTTCACTGCAATATTGCTAGGAACTGAGCGTTCTCATTCTCGTTAGACTTAATGAAATCCGAGACTTAAAATGAACTAATTATGGCTGAAGTATAATTTCCACTTTGAGTGGAAGTGCGACTTTTTAAAACCTTAAGCCTCTGCCATGACAATAACACTCATTTTCTTTTTGCTGCTGGTGGAGGGGGGGCGGGGGGGGGGACGGACCGACAGGGTCTGGGGAGTGTGAGCCGCAGGTTGGATCGGAGTAAGGGCTGTGAACACAAATATTTATTTGGTGTTTTTAAAAAATATAGTTTATTGATTTTTCCAGAGAGGAAGGGAGAGGGGTAGTTAGAAACATGGATGAGAGAGAAACGTCAGTCAGCTGCCTCCTGCACGTGCCCTATTGGATATCGAGCCACAACCAAGATCCACGCCCTTGACCAAAATCGAACCTGGGACCCTTCAGTCCACGGGCCGGGCTCTACCTGCTAAGCCAAACCGCTCAGGGCTATTTGGGTTTTCTTAAATTCGTTTGAGCTTTTGTAAGTTTATTTTTTTCAAAACTTTGAAGTTGACTTTACCCTAAAATACTGTATCTAATCACATAAACAAGTTGACGTGAATGCCGCCCAGTTTTCTTCTGTGAAACATACCTGTGCTCACCTGCCTGCCACCAACTGCCATCTCGCAAGACGGCGTGAACAGACATGAGCAACGCAAAGGACTCGCTTCCAAAGCCACAGGAACGTCTTCTGCTTTTAGAACGACGTTACCACATCGTTGACTCGCTCACTACCAGCATCTTATATTAAAATTGTGGACTAGTGAGCTCTCTGTACACTTTTGTGGGAATAAAGTTGGTACAAACTTTTGAGGGAAATTGGGAAAAGGTATCAAATGAGTTATGTAATCATATTCTTATAAGTTCTTAGCTACAGACGTATCCTAAAGTGTAGCAAAGATAAGACACGTTTTAGGTAAAATCATTTATGGCAACTTTGAAAAGTAATTCTTCAAACCGGGGATCTTGGAAGCCGAACCATTGGGCAGGGTCCCCTCAGTGCACGGCTGTGGCTCCCTGGGATTTTATTTGTTTTCTGTATTTTTGAGAACAGTGATGGTGAGCGTTTGTTGTTTTTTTTGGTAATTAAAACGAGATAAAACAATCAATAATTGTATTTGAGGAGGAGAAGGGATTAACCATTTCCTGGAGACAGTGCCTCTGTTTTTAGTCGTGGTTCTGCTGTGTATTAAAATGTCTCCAGCCCTGGCCAGTGTGGCTCAGTGGATAGAGCGTCAGCCTGCGGACGGAAGGGTCCCAGGTTTGATTCCCGGTCAGGGCACAGGCCTGGATTGTGGGCTCGATCCCCAGTGGGGGGCGTGTGGGAGGCAGCCGGTCCATGATCCTCTCTCATCGTGGCTGTTTCTCTCTCTCCCTCTCGCTTCCTCTCTGAAACCAATAAACATATTTAACGTCTCTAAGTGACCCTGGGCTGGACCACGTGGACCCCCTTGTAGAGCAGCTCCAGGGACCCCAGAGTCAGACCTAGTTCACTGGACTCGCACCCTGGACTGAGCTCCGGGAAGTGTCCACACGTCAGAAATGCCCTCTCACCAGGAGCCAGCTCCACGCTCGGGTACCAGTGACCTCATTGCACGATCTCTCTCTCTCTCTCTCTCTTTCTCTCTCTCTCTCTCTCTTTCTCCCACACACGCACACACACATGCACACACACAGACACGCGCACACACACACATGCACACACGCACACACACACATACGCACACACACACATACACGCACACACACATGCACACACACACACGCGCGCGCGCACTTTAACGCATCCATATCCATAGCCTTTGAGAATGATGGCCGTCGTCTGGGACAGGGAGTGAGTTGCTTTCCTCTTGTCCTGCCCGAGTTTACGCATCTGTCTGTGCCCTCTGTCTATCATCTACCCACCTATCAATCATCTTTCATCTCTCATCTATCATCTATCATCTATCTATTATCCATCTATTCATCTCTCTATCATCTATCTATCTACCTATCTCAGTTCTTGAAATGGTCTTTTGGTTGGGAATTTGGTCACTGGTAATATCCTGCCTCTTGAAA
>NW_005872588.1:0-9348 GCF_000147115.1 Myotis lucifugus | reverse complement strand
CACCCGGTTGGGTTGGGACCCCCCGGCACGTGTATATTGTCCTGAGTGAATATGTGTGACACGAGTGAGTATGTATGTGTATCCGTGTAAGTAGATCTGTGACCGCGTGTGTGTGAAACTGCCCGAGTGTGAGAACGCGAGTGTGTGTGTGTGAGTGAAACGTGCCTGTGTAAGAGTGTGTGAGTCTGAGAGTGAGTGAGTGTGTGTGTGTGTGTGTGTGAGTGTGTGTGAGTGTGTGTGAGTGTGTGTGTGTGAGTGTGTGTGAGTGTGTGAGTGTGAGAGTGTGAGAATGTGTGTGTGTGTGTGTGTGAGAGTGTGTATGTGTGTGAGTGTGTATGTGAGTGTGTGAGTGTGTGTGTGAGTGTGTGTGAGTGTGTGTGTGTGAGTGTGTGTGAGTGTGTGAGTGTGAGAGTGTGAGAATGTGAGTGTGTGTGTGTGTGTGTGAGAGTGTGTATGTGTGTGAGTGTGTATGTGAGTGTGTGTGTGTGAGTGTGAGTGTGTGCGTGTGTTTTCCCCTCGAGGTCAGGGGCTCAGTCTGCATGGCTGGTGATGAGCAGCACCATCGGAAAGTCAATGCCGATCCCATCAATACCTCGCACTATGCACATTGATAAGAGGGGTCACCCCTGAGCGTGCAAAGTGGCAACATCACGGCTCACCTTCCGCGGGGAGTGCCTGAGCCCCAGCCGCTGGGACGCCCCCACCAGCCCCTGAGGGGCGCAGCCTGAATCCTAGGGGAGCTCCCAGGAAGCCAGTCACCGATGTGCCGGGGAGGGGGACGTGGACGTGCTCTGGGCGTGGGGAGAGGCACGTGGATCCATTTGCTCGGCAGCACCACTCGCTGGCCTGTGCCCGGCCGGTCACCCGGCCCCTCGGCTCCCTCTGCGCAGCCAGGCGTTGGCACCCGGCCTGCGGGGCTGATAATTATAAACGCCGAGCCAGCCTCTCAGATTTAGACGCTCTGCCCGCGGAGCAGCATGGCAAACGGGAGGTTATAAATCAGGTTAGCGCCCCACCTTGGAGAGCTTTAAATATGCAGTTAGTTATTTAATAGATTTTTCTCTGAACATTTGAACCCGTGGCCTCTGATTGATGTTGTTTGGTTGTTGCTGGGATTTTTTTTTCCTTTTCGGGAAATGCAGGCTGGTAGCCACAGCAGGGAATGTGTGGGACCCAGTGGCTGTATACACACAGATCCTCAGCACACCGCTCAGAAATGCAGTATAATTTTTAATGAAGAAACACCGCTTATCAATCTGTCAATCAAAGAACTTTCCCACAGAAGAAAAATGCTAATTTAACCGTCATCTTTGACATGTGAGGATTTTGTACCGATTTCTCTCCAGGAGCACACAGGCCAGGGAAGGCTCTGTGTCCGGAACATGGATTCAGAAATCCCAGTGTGAGCACCTAGGACCCCAGTACCTGAGGAGCTCCCGACGGCCAACGCACGCGGACTATTTATGCACAAGGTCCTGAGTGATTCCCACCTGGTGCCGCGGGGACATTCGTACCTCAGAGCAGAGTGGGTGCAGGGACGGTCTTCACGACACATTTGCCGGTCGATGCAAATCTGTATGTGAGGGAGGTCACTTCAGTTACTTATTTCCAGAAACAATCCCCGAATCCCAGCCCCGGGGATGAATTTCGGCGTCGGCCCCTGTGGTTTGTGGGGTGGAAGAACCTTCCCAGCCCCGTGGCCTCTCACCGTTTTATGCAGTAAACGCACGTAACTCTGGTGTATTTCTCACATCATTTTGCTGTGGATGTGAAACGCTTTCGGAGCCGAATTTTTCAAACGATCAGTATTTACAAAAGCATCTTTAAACTCTCCAATCTGGGCAGCTCGACTGATTTATAACCTCCCGGGCGTCTTCTGTTCCGAGGGGCGAGCGCACTGGCCCGCAGTCAGACTCACAATTAGAGTGAGGACTGGAGCACGACAGACCACGTTCCGAGGAGGAGGAATAGCAGCGACGATGCTTTTGAAACCCTTCTTTTCGTGACACTGTATGTGTACGTGGGTTATGGTTGCAACGCTGGCTTTTTTTTCTTTTTAACTGTGGATAAAAGTAAAAATTAGTTTGAAAGCAATTATTCTAAAGATATGTCTTTTTTATTGTCAACATCCCACGGAATGAGTTGACCATAATTACTATCTGTGCTAAAGTAAGTGAACTCTTTAAAACGGAGTGACAGCGGTGTAACAGTCACGGGTGAACCTTTTAACATTTGCATCCATTACCAGCCCCAGTAATTCTGTAAGATGCTTAAAATTAAGCTCTTGTTACAATAAGAAAATAAGACATAGAAACACAACTGATTATAACTTGGGATGGTGCAAAAAATACAGCGATATCAGCGTTTCCCGAACGTGAGCTTCCCAGGTTTGCACATAACTGGATTTATTTCACATAACTGGATTTCACGGTTGATGGGTTTTGGAAATTTCGTGTTAAACCTATTAAGTTTTCTTGACTGCAGTCATTCTTTGGTATTTTAATATGCTAATGGAATCTCAAATCACCCGGTATGAAGACACGGGTATAATGTGAAACTTCCAAACTTGTTTAGTAAACCCAGACCCTTTACTAAACACCATAAAATCATTTTAAATATCATTTTTTCAGAATATTATTTATTGAGACACACTTTGGGAAATGTTTAATTTAATCATGCAACTGAAGCACATTAATAGAGACAAGGCCTTATCGAGTGAGTTGAGATGACGTTCTGCTGTGCAATAGAATTTCTTAGAAATCAGACTAAACTCAGATTTTCCTGTTAATAAGAATTTAAGGATGGGAGCGTTTGGTATTTTCCAAGCTCGAGATTCAACTGAAATGGATATTTACTGGTCTACTTTTCTTAGGAATTCACTTGAGTAAATTTAGAGACATGAATGCTTTATGTTTATTTGCCCCTCTTATAAACCATAGTGTAAATTATTTATTACTAGAGACCTGGTGCACGTAATTTGTGCACTCTGGGGGCGGGGGTCCCTCAGCCTGGATTGCAAGAGGGCGCAGGCCAGGCCGAGGGGCCCCACCGGTGCACGATCGGAGCCGGAGAGGGATGCGGGTGGGTGGCCAGCCAGGGAGGGACCGTGGGAGGGCTCCAGGGCGTGTCTGGCCCATCTCGCTCAGTCCTGATCGACCAGACCCAGCAGCAAGCTAACCTACCGGTTGGAGCATCTGCCCCCTGGTGGTCAGTGCACATCACAGCGAGCGGTTGAGTGGCCTTAGCATATCATTAGTGTATTACACTTTGATTGGTTGACCGGATGACCAGACTCTTAGCATATTAGGCTTTTATTATAAAGGATTATTTATATTTTTAAAATAATGTGCCATGGCTTGGCCGGTGTGACTCAGTGGTTGAGCATCAACCTATGAACCAGGAGGTCACAGTTCGATTCCCTGTCAGGGTTGTGGGCTCAATCCCTAGTGTGGGGCGTGCAGGAGGCAGCTGATCAGTGATTCTCTCTCATCACGGATGTTTCTCTCTCTCTCTCTCCCTCTCCCTTCCTCTCTGAAATCCATGAGAACATATTTAAATAATAATAATAATGTTCCATGGTCAACTCCCAGATGTTGTGTAAACTGTTTGCCCAAGTCACTCTGCTGAAGTTACAACCGTTTCGCACACACGAGCTGCCGGTATTTCCGTTGTTCAGCCCGTCTCGCAGGTTTTGGGAACAGGAGGCCCACTTACGCTTCTCTAAGCTCCTGTCCGGATTGGCCATGCGGGTCCACAGCCAGCCCCGAATCTGGTGGTTTAGGAATGTCAGGTGTGCATCGGTGGAGGACCTGGAAGGGTTAAACTCCCAGGGGGAGGGCTGGCTCCCAACCACCCCTGGGGCCCACACGCGTGTCCCCTCACCCCTCTCACCTGCTGCACACCAGGCCCTCTCCCGGGTCCATGTTCAATGCGTCTCATGGGCCTCCCAGGTGAGCCCTTCTCTTCCGCTTCCTCCGAGTACAGAGCTGTCTGTGTCCACGGAGACGCTCGGGGCCTTGCTTCCCAGGCCCCTTTGATGGGCCTCCCGCCCGAGGGGGTTGTCAGGAGGGAACATGGGGCAGCAGGAGCTGGGCCACACCTGGTGGACGGAGCGGACTTTCGTGGAAGAGCCCTGGCCTTTGGCCCAGGTCCCCAGGATCCGTCTCCTCCTCCCCGTGGAGGGGGGTCCTTCTCTGCGGCCCAGCGGCTGAGGGCCCGGCAGAGCCATGGGCTCACCCCCAGACGACCTGGGATTCCTGACCGATGCACGTGACCCTTCTGCTCCCTTCTCCATAGCAACGGCCCTCACACCTCACACCCGTGTTAGCGCTGAGCCGGAAACACGCCTTTCCGACGGGCGGGCGCCTTCCCATGTGGAGGCGAGCCCAGCCAGTCCCAGGGTTAATAGTGTCTCTGGAACTTGAACCCAGAGCTCTGGTTCCGGGCGAGGCCCTTCCGGGTGCAGAACGTTCCCAAGGGAGTCCCTCCGAAGACGTCTCATTACAACGTCCGGCTTCTAGGACGGTGACCGCCTCGCCTCCCTGCTCACAAGAACAGAGGTGGTTGTTGGTTTTATAAAATATGTTTATTGGTTTCAGAGAGGAAGGGAGAGGGAGAGAGAGAGGAACATTGATGATGAGAGAGAATCATGGATTGCCTGCATCCTGCACGCCCCACACTGGGGATCGAGCCGGCAACCCAGGCCTGTGCCCTTGACCAGGAATCCAACCGTGACCTCCTGGCTCATATGTCAATGCCCAAACCCTGAGCCCCGCTGGCCAGGCAAGGACAGTTTTAAGGTCACAGGGCTGCTTCTCTATGTATTTTTAAAACCAGGAAAGACAACACCCAGACCCTTTACTAAACACCTGGTTGTGGGCCTGACACGGAAACAGGTTGGGGTGTTGGGCGGGAGGAGCCCAGTGTGCCCCGCGAGTCTGACTGACTAATACTTCACCTGGAGCATCTCGGGCTGGCTGTGGGGAGGGATTAAGGGATTAGCTGAGTCACTGAGGAGCCCCGGAAGGGAGCGGCCGGGCGAAGAGAGGAAATGAGCCGGTTCCCATGGCAGAGGGTCGGAGGGGGAGGGAGGGGACCAGAGGCAGAGCTGGGGTGGGTCCAGGTCGCCCTGAGTGAGGCCGGCGTTTGTCTCTGAAACTCTGCCGTTTGCTCACATTTACAAAATGCCACGTTCACGCACAGAAACGACCTAAACCTCAGGGCGGGCATTTCAGAGGAGTTGTCTCCCGATCGCCGTGCCGTGGGCCACACCCACGGCGTGTATTCCCCGGGACTGACTCGGGTCTGGACCAAACTCCACCCAAAGAATAAAGACTTCACCTTCGACGGCTGAAAGGCAGGAGAGAAGGAACGTCCACGTCTCAGAAGACACTCCCCACACAACTCTGGACGAAGATGAAAATCTATTCATTGACCAACGTTCAATCCACAGGAAATAAACTATTTAAATATCCTCCGGCAGGCGGTGGCATAAAATCTGTACTAATAAAAGGGTAATATGCTAATTAGACCAGACGTCTTCCAGACATCCTTCCAGACAAAGCCACGGTGGCAGGGGCCAAGGCAGAGGCTGTTAGGGGCGATCAGGCCGGCAGGGGAGAGCAGTTATAGGCGATCAGGCAGGCAGGCAGGTGAGCAGTTAGGAGCCAGTGGTCCCAGATTGTGAGAGGGATGTCCGACATCCCCTGAGGGGTCCCGGATTGGAGAGGGTGCAGGCCAGGCTGAGGGACCCCCCCCCCCCGTGTATGAATTTTGTGCACCAGGCCTCTAGCCAATAATGAACAAAATTCTCTCGAAAGGGTCTGAGTCGCCGCCAGTCTGTGGACCAGGCCAGGAAGACCTGTGGGAGTGGGCAGACTTGGCTCCTGCTCTTTGCAGACGGTAAATAATGCTGTTTAAATGCAGACACAAGTGGCTACAGGTGGGAACGCGGAGAAACACCCATGAAAACACTCGGCATGAGAAACCAGAACAGCTGTGCGAAGCGAGCAAAGCAACCCTGAAGGCAAAGTAACACCCGGAATGGAGCCGGTTCGCCAACATGAAACGCTCCGTCCGTCCATCACGAAGGCAGAGCTGCAAACCACAGGCAGGAAACCGGCCCAGAATAAACCAGAAGGAAGCGTGGAGGCGAGACCTCGGCTCTCCTCTCAGCGCCTGCACCGCGTGCTGTGTCGCAGCCAGAGCGTGGAGGCCCGGGGGTAGCACCAGCCAACCTTGTACCGGTCGGGCATCTCCATCTCATTCGCAGAGCAACGCGCCCAACACACACAGCGCACGTCCTCGCCAGGGCACCCGGCAGCGACTGCCCCCAGACGGCCATGGCGGGTCGTGACGCTGTGAGAGGGGGTGCCCGCAGCCGCCCTCCGTGGGCAGCACGGTCATCGTCACCGCCACCGCGGGATCTACGTGTGAAAGCGCGGGAGGGACGGGCACGCAGGCCTCACCCCCTGGCCGTGGCTTCCGCCCCCTCCATGGTCGCTCTTCTCCTTTCTCCCTGACTTTTAAAAAACATCTTTATTGATTTCAGAGAGGAGGGGAGCGGGAGGGGAGAGAGAGACACACCCATGATGAGAGAGAATCATCCATCGGCTGCCTCCTGCATGCCCCCCACTGGGATGGAGCCTGCAACTGGGCATGAGCCCTGACCGGGAATCAAACCGTGACCTCCTGGTTCCTAGGTCGACGCTCAGCCCCTGAGCCACGCCGGCCGGGAGGCAGCTGGTTTGTTAATAACAAGGGAGCTCACTCCTTCCTGGTCCTGCAGGCAGAGGCCCTGCTGGTCGCCTCAGGTCGGTGGCTTCCCCTCGTGTATTCTCTCCCCCGGGGGGTGTCCTGTTCCCCCAGTTTCTCAGAGGCCGTGATGTGGCCGCGAGGAGTAGAGCATCACTCAGACGTTCACTGGCTCTCTGAGAAGGGGATTTCCTTGGACCAGCTCTCCATCCCGTCCACGGAGCAGCCGCTGGCGGGGGATGTTCAGGGCCAGCACTGGCCGGGCTTTGCGGTTCCTTTCTCCTTCCTGCTCCCTGAGCTGCGGGCGAGGCGGCCCCCACCGCCTGCCCGGGGAGCGGAGGTCTCCATGCCCGCCGGGCTGCTGGCATCCTCATGCTTCTTGCACTCCCACCGCCTTGGTGCGCGCCTCGGTCAACTGTCTGCCCCCTGGTGGTCAGTGCCATCATTGCAAGTGGTTGAGCGGCCTTAGCATATATTATGCTTTGGTTGGTTGAATAGATGACCGGATGACCAGACACTTAGCATATTAGGCTTTTATTATACAGGATAGGCAAATTTTAAAAAGATCTTGGTGAAATAATGAGCTATTTTAAAAAATATGTTTTTATTTATTTTAGAGAGAAATCAAGGGAGTGGGGGGAGAGAGAGACATCAGTGTGAGAGAGAATCACTGATGGGCTGCCTCCTGCACGCCCCCTACTGGGTACCAGCCCACAGTCCAGGCCTGTGCCCTGACCTGGAATCTAACTGGTGACCTTTTGGTGCCTAGGACGATGCTCAACCAACTAAGCCACACCAGCCAGGGCTATTGAGCTGTTTCTAAAAGAAAAGAGTTTAGAGGAAGACAGAAAAGTACAGACACAACCTATTTTCTACATATTTTTTTACCACGCGGACACTTTAATGAGACAAGCCCGTGATTAGGACATTAATTATGTAATTGTGTTCTCGTTTTTCTTGGCAGTCCAATGAGGAGCGTTAGTATTGGGTGCGAACTGTCTCACGCTGGGTAATAGATAAGCACTCGGCTATCAAAACGGGATATTGATGTTCACGGGAAGGATTCCAACACCCATAACTCCTCCTCGACAGCTCGTCCACTCAGCTCTCACTCCGTCTCCGTTGTCCTCCCGGTCGCTCCTGGGATGCTGCCTCCACTCAAACTGCTTTCGTTCCACATCTTGTACCACAAACTATATTTTTTAATCCTCACCCGAGGAGTGAGGATATTTTTCCATTGATTTTGAGAGAAAGAAACATCAACGTGAGAGAGAGAGACATTGATTAGTGCCCTTCTGCTCCCAACCCGACCGGGGCCAGGGATCGAACCTGCAACTGAGGTCCATGCCCTTGACCAGGAGTCAAACCTGCAACCCTTCAGTCCATGGGCTGATGCTCTAACCACTGAGCAACTGGCCAGGGCTGTGCCACAAACCTTTTAATAACAACAATGTGATATATTCAATTCACTCCTCTTCCTCTGTCGAACCAGATCTTCATTTTCTTTATGTTTTTTACTTTTGTGAATTATTTCTTCCCACCTTCTAACTCCTCCCTGACTTTCTTGCTTTATCTCCTTGATTTAGCAATCCTTTCCACAATGATTTTACTAAGGACTTAAAATTCCTCGTCTATAGCCTTCTGCAATATCTTATCAATATATGCACAATCTCGGATGTATTCTTTCTCTACATACCTCAGCTACTAAACACTGCTATGAGTTTAAAAAAGTAAATAAGTAAGCCATCAATAAGCAACTAACAACATCAATTACTATAATTTAAAAAAAATACAGCAGAATTTTCTATTCCTCTCAGCAATCCTATTTCATCTGTGTGGCAATTAGCAGGTCATCCTATATAATAAAGAGGTGATATGCAAATTGACCCTCACTCCATCACGCCGCCACAAGATGGCTGCACCCACAGTGGAGGCGGGGTTCCCGTAACAAGTTGTAACTAACCATCAGCAGGGACCTGAGGCTGTGTGGCACTGCACCGGGGTGGGGGACCTCAGGCCGCCCTCCCTGCCTGGTGGGGCTTGACGGGGGACCTCAGGCCGCGCCCCCTACCCAGTTGGGCTTGACCGGGGTCCTCAAGCCGTGCCTCCTGCCCTGGCGCCCAGCTGGGGGGCTTGAGGTTGTGCCCCTGCCCAGCAGGGCTTGACAGGGGTGCGGCCAGCTGGGTCTGGATCTTGCCCAATGGGGGTGGAGCTGGCCTGGTCTGGGTCTCGCGCAATTTCAAGGCTCACGCGGGTGGGCGGGGACTTGACTCTGGGTCCTGCAGCGCGTCCCAGACTCTGACAGGAGGAAGATTTTCATATACATTTTACTAATTTTCTTTCATCTCTGACACTTCTATTATAGAGAAAGGGCAAATAGCAATATTAAAATATTTCCTCTAATTAATTCCCTTTTGATGTGCACGAATTTTATGCACCAGGTCACTAGTTATTTTATAGAGACAGACAGGCTTTGTTTTGCTTCAGAAACAAGTAATTTCAAACCCTTATTGGCTTAAAGTAGCAATACTCTGTTAGTGCCTGTGGAGAGGGCTTGCTGACCCGACGAGTCCCCGCCCCTGGGGCCTCCATCTG
>NW_005872587.1:52401-70365 GCF_000147115.1 Myotis lucifugus | reverse complement strand
AGAATAGCTGAACCGGTTTGGCTCAGTGAATAGAGCGTTGGCCTGTGGACTGAAAGGTCCCGGTTCGATTCCAGTCAAGGGCACATCCCTAGTGGGAGATGTGCAGGCGGCAGCTGATCAATGTTTCTCTACCATCGATGTTTCTAACTATCTATCTCTCTCCCTTCCTCTCTGTAAAAAATCAATAAAATATATTTAAAAAAAAAAGAGTTTCTAGAATTTTTTACTTTGGTTGACACAGGCTTTTGCATATGCTATTTATGTTTGGAAAGCTCTTCCCCCAGGTCTTTCCTTAGTAAATTGCTATGGTCTGAATGTTTGTGTCCCCCAAAATTCATATGTTGAAATCCTACCACGCAAGGTGGGTGAGGCCTCTGGAAGATGAATTGAGTTAATGTCCTTATCAAAGAGGATGTAGAGCAATCCTCTGCCCTTTCTTCCATATGAGGGTGCAGTGAGATGACATGGCTCTGAGGAAGATGGCTCTTACCAGACACTGAATCTGCTGGCACCTTGTTCTTGGACTTCCCAGCCTCCAAGACTGTAAGAAACAACTCAGCTATAAATAAAAAAAGGAAATCTTACCTTTTGAGACAGATGGGGATCTGGAGAGTATTGTGCTAAGTAAAATAATCCATCTATGTCAATGAAGTGTTAAAATCCCCTACTGTGTAATACTTTCAATCACTCCACTTCTGTCCATCAAGATTTGCTTTATATACTTAGGTGCTCTTATGTTGGGTGCATAAATGTCTACAAGGGTTATATACTCTTATTGCTCCCTTTATCATTATGTAGTGTCCTTTTTTGTCTTTTACTATAGCCTATGTTTTTAAATATATACATAGATATTTATTTATTGTTGACAGTATTAAAAATGTTCCCCATTTTCCCCCACTTTTCCCCCATCCACCCAGCTCCTACGCCAACTGAGGCCTTCATCACACTATTGTCTGTGTCTATGGGCTATGCATATCTAGATATATAAAAGGCTAAGTAACCAACCGTAAGACCATACGACTGACTGACTGACCGACCCACCAGTATGTATGACATGCACTGGCAATCTATATATATAAAAGGCTAATATGCAAAGTGTCCCCTTGGGAGTTCTACCAGGAGACTGGGAGTTTGATCACTTGCTATGACATGTACTGACCACCAGGGGGCAGCACGAAACAAAAGAAGGTCCCAGCTGGCAGCCAGCAGCTGGGAAAGGGAGGCCTGGCCAGCAGCTGTAAGGCCCTATTTGGCCCTGATTGCTGGCCAGGCCTAGGGACCCTACCCATGCACAAATTTCATGCACCGGGCCTCTAGTTTAAAAATAAACGTTGACTTGTGCATGCGCGATACATATAAAGCTCTTGCTGTGTCAATCACGTGTGTTTTAATTTTATAATACTATATTATATATACTATTTTGACATGTAATTCTTTGCAGTAGCATAATTACTGCATGAATCTTTCTTCTAATTAATTTCCTTTCAATGTGCACAAATTGGCCACTAGTAAGTATATAAGCTCTTAGGTTAATCTCTTCCTGTCACCCCTCCCCCCTGCCTCTGAGATCTGTCAGTCTGTTCCATGTATCCATGCCTCTGGACCTATTCTGTTCACCAGTTTATTTTAGATAATTAGATTCTATATATTACTGAGATCATATGGCATTTGTCTTTCTCTGACTGGCTTGTTCACTTAGCATATTAATCTCCAGATCCATCCATGCTGTCTTAAAGAGTAAATGATCCTTATTTTTTATAGTCACATAGTATTCTAAAAATGTACCACAGCTTTTTTACCCCCTCATCTTCTGATGGGCACTTGGGGATCCATGACTCTGGACCTAATTTGTTTATCAGTTTATTTTGATCATTAGATTCCACATATAATTGAGATAATGTGATATTTGTCTTTCTCTGACTGGCTTATTTTGCTTAGCATAGTAATCTCCAGGTCCATCCATGCTGTTGCAAAAGGTAAAAGAAAATCCTTCTTTTTTTATGGCCACATGGTATTCCACTGTGTAAATGTACCACATTTTTTTAAATCCATTCATTTACTGGATAATTGAAATTGGAAAGTGGGGGGATACTAAATCTAGATAGTCTTTTCAGTCTCCCAGTTCCCCTTCCTGTAGGCATCTACTATTACCAGCTTGTTTGTATTCGCCAGAGGTATTTTTACATACATAAGCATATATGCATATTTATAGATTTGTTTCTGATATTTTTCAATCATAATAAAATGGCTCAACTTCAACCATATTTTTTTCATTAATTGTTGAATTCACATTTCTGGGAATATGTTTGGTGTCAGTCTGTAGAAAGATCATCAGGTGGCAGTATACTACCAGAAGATGGGGGCTAGGAGGGCCTTTGCAAAAACTAAATAGCAACTGCACTTGGTTTTCCTATACTGGGGTAGCAATACTCATATCTGATAAAATAGACTTCAAGCCCTAACCGGTTTGGCTCAGTGGATAGAGCGTTGGCCTGCAGACTGAAGGGTCCCAGGTTCGATTCCGGTCAAGGGCATGTACCTTGGTTGTGGGCACATCCCCAGTAGGGGGTGTGCAGGAGGCAACTGATTGATGTTTCTCTCTCATTGATGTTTCTAACTCTCTATCCCTCTCCCTTTCTCTCTGTAAAAAAATCAATAAAATATATTTTTAAAAAATAGACTTCAAAAGAAAGGCATAACAAGAGTCAAAAAAGGTCACTACATAATAATAAAGGGATCGATCCAGCAGGAGGATATAACCCTGCTAAACATATATGCACCTAATGTAGGAGCACCTAGATATATGAAAACAATTTTGGTGGCTTTAAGGGAGAGATCAACAGCAATACAAACATAGTAGGGAACTTTAACACCCCACTGTCAACAATGGACAGATCTTCCAGACAAAATACCCACAAGGAAACAATGACTTAAATGACACACTAGACCAGATGGATTTAATTGATATCTACAGAACATTTCATTTCAAAGCAGCAGAATATACGTTCTTCTCAAGTGCACATGGAACACTCTAAAAAAAAGACATGTCAGGACACAAAAGAAATCTCAATAAATTAAGAATATTGAAATCATATCAAGCATCTTCTCTGACCAGAACAGCATGAAACTAGAAATAAACCACGGCAAAAAAAATTTTTTTTTAATTCAAACATGTGGAGGCTAAATAGCATGTTATTAAACAATGAATTAAACAACAATGACATCAAGGAAGAAATCCAAAATTATCAGGAAACAAGCGAAAATGAACACACAACCACCCCAAATCTCTGGGACACAGTGAAAGCAGTCTTGAGAGGGAAGATCATAGCTTAATAGGTCTACTTCAAGAAGCAAGAATAATCTCTACATTTAAAAGAACTAAAGAAAGAACAGCAGGAAAAGCCCAGAGTAAACAGAAGGAAGGAAATAATAAAGATCAGAGCAGAAATAAATGACATAGAAACAACAACAACAAAAAAGTATATAAAAGATCAATGAAACCAAAAACTGATTCTTTGAAAGGATTAACAAGATTGATGAACTTTAACCTGACACATCAAGAAACTATGAGAGCAGACACCAATAAATGTAATCAGAAATGAAAGAGGAGAAATAGCAACAGACAACCCAGAAATACAAATGATTGTAAGAAAATATTATGAACAACAATATGCCAACAAAATAGACAACCTGAGCCTTAGCCAGTTTGGTTCAGTGGTAGAGTGTCAGCCCTCAGACTGAAGGTTCCCAGGTTCCATTCTGGCCAACGGCATGCACCTTGGTTGCAGGCTCGATCCCAGGCCCTGGTTGGGGTGCCTGCAGGAGGCAACCAATCAATATGTTTCTCTCACATCGATGTTTCTCTCTTTCTCTTTCCCTGTTTTGCCCTCTCCCTCCGCTCTTCCTGAAAATCAATGGAAAAATATCCTCGGGTGAGGATTAACAACAACAACAACAAAAATAGACAACCTGAGCAAAATGGACAAATTCCTAGAAACATACAGTCTGCCAAAACTGAATCAGGAAGAAGCAGAACACCTGAGTAGACCAATAACAACTACTGAAATAGAAGCAGTAATAATAAAAAAAAAACTTCCTACTAACAAAAGCCCTGGACCAGATGGCTTCACAGGTCAATTTGTCGAAACATTCAAAGAAGAATTAACACCTATCATCCTCATACTATTCCAAAAAAATTCAAGAGGAGGGAAGATTTCCAAGCTCTTTTTATGAGGCCAACAATATTCTAATAGCAAAACCAGATGAAGACACAGCAAAGAAAGAAAATTGTAGGCCAATATCCCTGATGAATATAGATGCTAAAATTCTCAACAAAATATTAGCAAATTAGATGCGGCAATGCATTAAAAAATCATACACCATAATCAAGTGGGATTTATTCTGGGGGTGCAAGGTTTGTACAATATCCATAAATCTCAGATATCTCTTGTAGCAATATTTTTGCCGATAATCTCCTAAGGGCAAGGGAAATAAAGGAAAAGATAAACAAGTGGGACTCCATCAAGCTAACAAGCTTCTGCACAGCAAAAGAAACCATCAACAAAATGAAAAAGGGAACCCACTGCATGGGAGAACATATTCGCCAATGATACATCTCATAAAGGGTTAATTTCCAAATATATAGAAACTTATCTAACTCAACACCAGGAAGACAAAATGGGTGAAGGACCTGAGTAGACACTTCTCCAAAGAGGACATACAGATGGCCAATAGACATGAAAAAATGCTCAAGGTCACAATCATCAAAGAGATGCAAATTAAAACCTCACACCTGCCAAAATGGCTGCCATTAATAAATCAACAAACAACAAGTGCTGGTGAGGATGTGGAGAAAAGAGAACCGGAGTGCACTGCTGGTGGGAACGAAGACTGGTGCAGCCACTGTGGAAAACAGTACGGAGTTTCCTACAATGATTAAAACTAAAACTGACTTTTGACTCAGCAATTCCACTTCTGGGAATTTGGCAATGGATTTTTAGATACGACATTGAAAGCACAGGTTCTCAAGTCCTTGCTCACTCTCTTCTCCTTCAGGTGCCTCTACGAAGAAAGGGTTGTTATGCTTCATGTTATCCCAAATGCTCTTAAACTATTCTCATTTAGAAAAGAAATTTTTTGCTGCTCTTATTGAGTATTTTTTGCTACTTTGTCTTCCACATCACTGATTCAATCTTCTGCTTTATCTAACCCACTGTTGATTTTTTTTTTTAGTGTATTCTTAATTTCAGATATTGTATTCTTCATTTCTGAGTGGTTCTTTTTTATGGGTTCTATGTTCTTTTTTATGCTTATTGTCTCTTTGCTTCATCCATTCTTCCCTGTTTTTTTATCATCCTTGTTACTATTTTTTTTTTTAAAACTCTGTATCTGGTATATTGCTTACCTACATTTCTTTTAGTTCTTTTTCTGGGGATTTTTTTTAAAAAAAATTGGGGGCATTTTTCTTTGTCTTCTCATCTTAGCTTCCTCTCTGTATTTATTTCTATGTATTGGGCAGATCTTCTATGTCTCTCATGTGAGTAGAGGGCTTTGCATAGGAATGGCCTCACCAGTCAGGTGAGCAAAGGAAGAATGGTTCCCTCCCTAGAGACAAACAACTCAGTGAGTCTCTGATTCTGGCGAGACCTCCTCAGCAGCCCTAGCTCAACAGGGCCTGCCCACAGGGAGCCCAGAGGGTGGGGCTAGTGGATCTCCAAAGGTGTGTGTGGGGGGGTGCTGGTCAGGCTTGTGTTAAGTCAGGGGAGTAGCCCTGAGCCACACAACTCAGTCTATGAAACCATCCCTGAGTCTGCCCAGACCTTTACACCAGGGACTCAGGCACTGACTCCTCCACAGGGTGTGAGTTCACTCCTCAGGGTGGCGCAGCAGGGAGTGGGGAGGGTGTGACTATTGCATCCCCCCACCCCCCAGGTTAATGCATATGGAAGAAAGATGGCATCTGTGGGCAGTGTGGGAGAGGGACTCAGCACAGGGTCCCTTCAACTCTGTCCTGAGAGCCTCACAACCCAGTCTTTTCTCACATGACTCTAGTTTGCTCTGAGCCACCCTCCCTCAACTGAGGCCTAGATGAATGTCTGTGAATGAGATTTTGTGTGCTAGCCCTTCAACATAGCACCTGGGTTTCTAGCAGACTCCCATCTGTCTCTGGTGGACAGAATCCCCATTGATTCTCACAGTCACATGTTGTGTGGGTTCCTCTTCCTGGTTCTGGTGCTCTGAGCTGGGGAGCCCACTGTGGGGTCGAGACCATTGCAGCTGGGATATCCCTCTAGATCAGTGATGGCGAACCTATAACTCGCGTGTCAGAGGTGAAACGTGAACTCATTTTTTTGGTTGATTTTTTCTTTGTTAAATGGCATTTAAATATATAAAATAAATATCAAAAATATAAATCTTTGTTTTACTATGGTTGCTGTTATGCCCAGATTTCAGGATCCCCAAGAAACCACAGCAGGGAGCCAGCCAGTCCGATGCAAAAGCATAAGAATCTGTATTTGAGCTAGCTCGTCTCCCCCACCTTGCCAACGCAGCGACAGGAAGCAGAGAGAGAGCGAACTCTGTGTGAAGAGGGGTTTTATAGGGGGTTGGAGTAAGGGGAGGAGAAAGGGCTGTGGCCTTGCCGATTGGCCAGGCGCAAGTCGGTGTCTTGTTCCTGGGTGTGGCTAGCAGAGGCTTAGACTTCCGGTAAGAAGCTCCTTGCCAAGCACATGGCCAAGGTAAGATGGAGGGCGTAGCCCTTACCCTGGGGCAAGATGGAGGGCGTAGCCCTCGCCCTTTCAGTTGCAAATATCAAAAAATTTCTATATGTGACACGGCACCAGAGTTAAGTTAGGGTTTTTCAAAATGCTGGCACGCCGAGCTCAAAAGGTTCGCCATCACTGCTCTAGATTCTCAGTCATAGCAAGTTGGTGTGGGGCCAACTCTTTTTTTTTTTTTTTTTTTTGCATCCCTGCCCTTCCTACCAGTCTGGATGTGGCTTCTCCTGTAAATTCCTGGTTATAGACTTCTCTTCCACTAGTCTTCAGTTGGTTAGTCAGGTTGACTGGTCTTTATTTTAGTTGTAATTCCAGTTTGGTCCTGGGAGGAGGTGAGTATAACTTCTACCAACTCTGCTACCATCTTGGATCAGTTATTTTATAAATGCCTCTCAGTTTAGTTCTTCTGATACTTCCTTATGATTAGATTCAGATTGTGTATTTTTGTCATAAATTCCACAGGAGCAGTGATGTGCCTTTTTTGTGCATCCTGTCAGAAAGCTCATGGTGTGGGTTTGTCCAAATCACTGGTGATGTTAACTTTCATCCTTAGTTAAGGCGGTGTCTGCCTGCTTTCTTCACTGTCTAGTTGCTATATGTCCTTGTGAAATTAGTAAGTATCTTGTGGGGATGTACTTCGACCCTATGTAAATATCCCCACACTCCTCAAACTCGTACCCATTTTTGTATCCATTGATAATTTTTTGCCTGAAAAAATTGGGACTCATATCAATTACTAATTTTTTTGGGGGGGGCATAGGTGTTGTATTTCTGATTCAAAAGATTCAAAGAGCCATGTGTTCTCTAAGAAGGTGTGTGGTCAATCATTTGTGTGTGAAGTGACCCATAAGAACCACAGCAGGCTTAATTTTCCCTGTTTGCAGTAAAAAAAAAAAATGACATCTTATACTCAGGGGCTTAACGATAGCTGATTATTTGGAATTTGCACTCTGCTTTCTTTCTTTTTTTAAAAAATATATTTTATTGATTTTTTACAGGGAGAAAGGGAGAAGGATAGAGAGTTAGAAACATCAATGAGAGAGAAACATCGATCAGCTGCCTCCTGCACATCTCCCACCGCGGGATGTGCCCGCAACCCAGGTACATGCCCTTGACCGAATAGAACCTGGGACCTTTCAGTCCGCAGGCCGATGCTCTATCCACTGAGCCAAACCGGTTTCGGCTGCTTTCTTATTCTAGAGGAGCACATTGATGATTTGGTGTTTTTATTTTTAAAGAATAGTAAGTTCATTCTCTGCACCTCACAGAACTTGAAAGAATCTTAGATCACTTTTACTTATTGAGGTTCCAGGAATATTAAGATATAGATAGCAAAAATGGTTTGTGACTATGGTGGGAAAAAAATCAATAATTGTTGCCTATGGAGTGGAATTGGGGATAAACTGGGGGTGGGACTGGAGTCGGACAGAGAAATTTTTAAGGTGATAGAATGTTGTGTATCTTTATAGAGGTTTGGCCATGGGTGCACATGTTTGTCCACACTCATTGAACGGTGCACTTCAGAGTCAAACGTCAAATTATGTATATTTTACCTAAAAATCCCCACAAACTTATTGACCTCTGGTTCCTGATGTGCATGCTGATATATTTAGGGGATCGGCAACTCAGATGTTGATCGGTAACTCAGATGGATTGATAGGTGGGCTAAGGGATTGACTTATGATGAGGCAGGTGTAGCAAAATTTTAATAATTGTAGAATGTACCCAGTAGTTGAATGGGGTTCACTTTCAACTTTTTCGGTATATTTGAAATTTTTCATAATAAAATGTTGGGAGAAATGGGTTACCAAAAAGTTATGTGCATTTCAGTTGTTTGCCTTTAACAAGTAAATGCCGTTCAGACACCAAAATACAGTGCAACAAAGTTGTCCCATTCACAAGATAACTGTTAAATTTTTTAAAATTATTAATTTGTAGTGTCAAAGGTATGATCTCATAGTGGGATGCAAATTAAGAGTTGCCTGAAGGACTTTTTAATTTTTAAATTCTGACAGTATAAGTCTGAATTACACTCTATTTCGTACAGTTGTATGCAAACTCTGGCAATCTCTCCAAAGTCTGATTCTGTAAGGCCTGAGATGACATGGCCCTTGTCCCACTCCACTCCCACCCCACCTGTCTGATGTCATTGAGTTCATTGTAAACAGCCTCTTCACCATGTTGTGCAGAGGGAAAGCAACATGACAGTTTGTACACAAGGGATCCCTGCCTTGCCCCCTACCCCAGATCCCCCTACTCTGCCTGTGAATAGCAAAGCTTTAACATTTACTAAGTGGGAGGTGACAGGTCCTTCCCAGCTCTTGCGATTTTGGGCTTCAATTGATAATTAGGCACCTGAAAAATGAGCCAATCTGTTTCATGGTGGGGAAGATGCTTCAGCCAAGCCAATTAGCATCTTGGTTCTGGTTGCCTTGGGAATTTAACTCTGTCCCATGGCCCATTTAACATCTCCAAATACTGTTGTGTCCTGAAGAGGGAAGTCATGATTGTTAAATGAGGGAAAACCCTGGGGACCCATATGCTGAGGATTCCCTGTGTGGAGGGTTGGCTAGGGGCACAAGGGCTGGCGGTTTCTGTCCAGCCCCCAGACCCCCTCCATTCTTCTCTTAGGACTCAGCAGCTGGCTCCTGGAAGCACAGGCCCTAACCACCCGGTGAGGGAGTGGCAGCTGCCCCCAGATAGTCACACAGTTGAGTGGATCTTTTGTCCACTTAGAAGACATTGCAACTGCCGGTCACCAGTTGGCCTTCTCCCAAAGGGGGTGGCCATGGAGCAGGGCAGCCTGTCTGTGCAGCATATTGTTGAAGGGCGATGAATCTGCAAACAGGCTGCCATAAGTTGTCCCCTGCAGAGAATGTGTACATGGAGTGACTGCAAGGCCGGGAAGGACTGAGGTGGGGGAAGGCTCCAGGAGAGGGATTAACCAGACAACTTAACTAGGGAGATTTGAGGAATCACAGAATCTAGGGGGACGTTGAGAAATCTACATCTTTTCTCTTCTTTCTCAGGAACCACCGAAGCCAGTGATATGGAATCCTCCTTTAAAAGAAATTCCAAGACCGCCTGTGTTTAACAACTGTTGCTGGGAGAAAACTCTTTGAATCATGCTTATTTAAAAACCTGCTTTCCTTTCTCAGGTGGCCATCCATAACAGTTGGTTTTCTATTTTAAGAGGCTTCAGAGATGTGAAAAAACGGTTGCTAATGAAGATGACAATGGCAACAATTACAGATACTTATCATGGGCCTGGCCTCATGCTGAGAGCCTATATCTATCTTATTTCATCCCCACGGCAGCCCAGCCCGGTAAGGTTGATGTTACTATTCACATTTCAGAGATGAAGAACTCGAGGCTTTAGGTTTAAGACTAAGTAACCAGCACACTGACCAAGGGGCTCAAACCCAGAGTGGCCCATTCTCAGGCCTGTGCTGCGAGCCCTCCTCCCTCCCAGTCTCCTGGCTGCAGCCCTTCTCCATTCTCTGCCAGCGCTGGCTTTTCCCCATCGTTCCCCTTCTCCCCCCTGCCCCCCTATTTCCTTCAGGTCTCAGAGCTGCGGTCCAGAGCACTGTTTTGAGCCTCCTCTGTGGGACGGTGCGCAGGTCATGGGAGGATGGGACAGGTCATGGGAGGATGGGGCAGCTTTGCTGTTGACCACAGGGATTAGTTCAGTCTACCCACGCCACCCCAATCTGATGTACTGTGACAGAGTGACCTGAGCAAAGAGCCAGTGAGGGCCAGGAGGAGTTCTCCAAATTCCACACGACACATATTCCACATGGACTATCACAGAGCAATTTTGAGAGCCAAACAGAGGTGGTGGAGGAAGCTGTTCCACTAGATTTGGCCTCAGGAGTCTTGTCAAGAAGAGTGAGATGAAACAGGGAAGGTTGGGATAATGAAGTGGGAAGAGATGGCCTGGGTCAAAGCTTAGGAGACGAGGCAGGGGTTGGGACAGAGGCCTAAGAGAGCAGGTCCTTAGGGGGTTCTGCTTGGGCAGAGAGGTGGGGGGCATGATGATGGGGGAAAGCGCTGGTGGGTGAGTGCCCCCAAAGAAGGGGCTTGACACTGGCTGGTTGTGCAGGTTCATCTGGTGCATCGTCTGTCATATTGTGGAAATATTCCCACCCCCAGTTAGTTGTGAGGGGAAACCTGGATATGGTAGTTAGACTCACAGACCAGTGCTCACAGCCCTGCCCTGGCAGACGTCAATCACTGGGCTTTTCAATGGCTGGGGCAACCCAGGTCGGCACTTCAGATTTAAGATGCACTGTGGCAGTTTTCAAGAGGCGGGAATCACAGAATGACCTCTTAGCTTTTCACAGAACCATGTCAGCACTCTTAGCTCCTTGTCAAATACACAATTCACGGAGGTCACTTGACAAAAACCAAAATTACCCATGACCACAACACTCCTGTTGGTTTGAGGAGGTAAGTGTTTGTGGTAGGTTGGGGAGAGTTTGGAATGGGACAACCAAGGGGATGAGGAGGGAGTCCCACCCATGTGGTCCAAGTGAAAAGACGTGTGGAAACCTTTTCTCCGACGACCCCAGGGTGTGCCAAAGCCCCCTCACCACTCTGCCCTGAGATGCTGCTGGTCCCTGGAAGGGGTTAAGCTGAGGCCCTACTGGAGGATGAGGCCAGGGCCCCTGCCCATGGTGAGGAAGTTTAGCATGGCCGCACAGAGGATGCACCCGTCACACATTTTGGGATTTTAGGCGTCATCTTTGATGTCGCCCGCCCACTGTGCCCTCAGGCTGCCACACTGTATCCAAATGCATGTGAATGGAACAACTTCCACAAGTAATTTTTCTCTGGAGGAAATAAAGCAAGGCCCTGGGGAGTGTGGAGCCACAGGGATGGGTGTGTGGCATGGAAGAACTGAGCAGGTCTGCAGGTAAACTGAGAGGTGCAGGAAGGAGGTGTAAAGAGACAATTTCCTTCTTCGTGGCTTTCTGAATCTGAAGATGCACAGAAGGTGTCCGGGATCTCCGGTGCTTGTTTTGCCCATGATGCTAGATGTCAGTTGGATGGGGGTAGAAAGATGGCATTCGTGGCTGGGAGCAGCATGTATCTAACATGCCAACTGGGACCCAGCAGTAACTAACTTTCTCAACAGCTGAGGGTAGCATAGGGGTTAAGCATTTGGGCCTTGAGTCGGGCTGTGCTGGGTTCAAACAATGGCTCAGTCACTGCAAACCCAAGACAAGGATTTGGTGCAAAAAGTTTGCCACCTGATCCTGGGCAGCACTGTCGGGGGTTAGGGGAGTGAGACGAGGAAGAGAAGCAGCCACAGCAGGTTGCATTGATGACCAGGTTACCAGCCTGGTCAGCAGGAAGTTGGGTCTTTATCTGAGAACAATAGTCTAGGATTGGCTGAGGGCTGCTCCCAGGCCCTTCTGTCTGCCTTCTCTGGGGTTTGTTTGGCCAGGCCACGGGCAGTGAACGCTTGACAAGAGCCTCGCAGATGCTGGGAGAATGGAGCATGCGCTCTGGCAGCCCCGAGAATGTGCCGGACCCTCCCTCTTTCACTGTCCATTTTCTTGGCCCTTCCCCTCCCTCCTCTGCCATTTCACTTTGCCCAGGAGTATGAAACTGAGAGCTGTCCTTGGCCCTGCCCTGGCGTGGTCTCCACTTCCTGCCTGGGGTTCCCTGGACATGGGTGTGCACTGCCTGGAGCTGACACACAAGCCCTTCTTCCCTGGGGCACACACTCCACAAAGCTCCTTCAAAAGCACTACATAGACAGGGTGATCAACTCAGTAATGCACCCTGGCATCCGCATTCCCTCCCCACCAGGCCTGTGCCCCTGTTCCCTCAGATCATTGCCCAAACAAGGCCTGCAGGCCAGCCTGTACCAGGCTTTGTCTCTGGGGTCAGCTGTCTGCCTTGAGGCTAGACTGGGGGAGCCCCATCTTACAGGTGTACAGGACAGAGTGGGGACCTGGCTTTGTGAGTATGTCAGAAAGCGTCATGGGAGGACCAAGTGGTTTAACCACGTTAACACTGGGCTGCAAGGACTGGTGAGCACTCTCCGATCCTTCAGATGTGTCTGCTCCCACGTCCCTGTGTTCGAAGCAGAGAGAACAGTCCCGAGGACTGCTGCAGGAGGACACTGGTTTCCAAGGTACAGAGAAAGTTCAGGAAAGTGTCACCCCTGTTTTCACTCAATGTCCTGGAATTCAGAGCAACACCGTGAAACAGCATGCACATCTCTGGCAGCAGCTCTCCGAGGGACTCCTGGGCAAGTCCAGGGAGGACTTACATAACTGGTTACTTTGGTAAGACGAAGAACTTCACACGGGTACAACACCGTTTACTAAACTACAGACTTCATTTGGATTTCACCAGTTTTTCCACTATAATTTTTTTTTTTTTTTTTGGTTTCAGAATCTGATCTAGAATACTACATTGCATTTAGTCATTGGGTCTCCTTCATCTTCTATTTGTGATAGTTTCTCAGTCTTGTTTTTCATGACTTAGAACTTTTGAATAGTATGTTTACTACGGAGTAATTTTTAAAAAACGAAGCCGATGGAAAAAAGCAACCATGTAGGTTGTTGGATATAAAAAGAAAAACAAAGGTTCTTTTAGTTGAAATTCTCTAAATATGGCCTGAAAGCTATTATGAAAATAAATAAAAAAGGTTTTCTTAAAAAATAAATAAAAAACTAAAAAACTAAGCCGACGGCCACCAGATTGGTTGTTTTGTGTATGTGACTGTGCGGACACAGTGATGGTTTTGGTCATTCTGGTACAGGAGACCTGACTTTACAGTTGGCAAGGACATCTGCAGTTCTTGAAGTGGTGCAAAATTATCAAAGGCCTTCAAAACTGACTTGATGGTCATTGATTTCCTTTGTATGTCTGCTCCCATGCACGCTTTTGTGGCTGCTGTGGGAGGGGGCCTTTGTGAAAATAGTAGAAGGAAGCATTTGGAGGTGGTTGTCCTGAATGCTGTCTTTCTGCAGAAACAGCATCTTTAGTCCCCCCAGGTCCAGTGTAGTGACATGGCTTTGTCCCCTTGGCACCTGCCTGGGGTGGCTCAGCACCTCCTCAGGGAGTTCCTTCCTGGCTCATGCTGTCTCCAGCAGATGTCACACTCTGATAGTGGTGGCTCCTGGCCAATCTGGGCTGGCTGTGAAGGTTCCCTTTGGCCCTCCTCCACCCTCTTCCCTGCACAGGGCCCACCCATGCTCCCTGTGTAGACGTAGCCTCTGGCACTTACTGAAACAAGCTCCTTGGATTGCAAATGCCAAGTGCTCTGGACAAGTCCCTCAGGACTTGTATATGCCCTTTGAGGTTCCCCAAACAGGCCAGGGAAGTACAAGGAAGGGAGACAGGAGGAGGACAGCCAATTAGCAGGGGCCCTCTGTGACCACGCAAGTGCATTTCAAAGTCCAGGCCCTTATTGGTTTTCCATGGGTGCGGGCTGAGAAGGTTTCCCACATAACAGGACAAGCTCCTGGTGTTGTGATCTTTTCATTTAAAAGCAAGTTTTCTGGATGTAATATCTTGGGCTCATATTTCCTTTCTTTGCATCTGAAATAGATTTCTCCATTTTCTTTTGGAGGAAGTCTCGCTGTCAATGCTAATGGTGATCTAATTTTCTTTCCCTCTTTTTATTTTTTTTATTTTTCGCTAAAAGTATTACAAAGGGTATTACATAAGTGTCCTTTTTCCCCCCCGCCCTTGACAAACCCCTGCCCTCTTCTTTCCCTCTTATTTTATGTCCTGTTCATGCCTTTTTTGTCCCGTTGACCAAAGAAATTATCTGTTTGTCTTTAAAATTCAATTTCCCTAGGACAGTGGTCGGCAAACTGCTGCTCAGCAAACTGAGGCTCGCGAGCCACATGCAGCTCTTTGGCCCCTTCAGTGTGAGCTCTTCCACAAAATACCGACTTCTGCGCATGGGCCACGAAGTTTCAATCGCACTGTACATGTGCACCCGCACGTGGTATTTTGTGGAAGAGCCACACTGAAGGGGCCAAAGAGCCACATGTGGCTCTCGAGCCGCGGTTTGCCCACCACGGCCCTAGGATATCTCTTGGCATTTGTCATTCTGGGTTGATATTCTCAGGTGCACACCGTGCTCTGTCAATATGTAGCTCCACATCTTTTTCTATGTTTCAGGAAAGTTTTCTGAAATGACAGATTTCAGAATTTGTCCCTTTCCTTTACTTTTTTTCCCCCTTCAGGTGCTCATATTATCTATATGCTGACCCTTTTTTTGCTTGCTTGTTACTTTTAGAAAAAGCCTTTTAATCTCTTCATATCCTTGTGGTTTAGTAAACATTCCTCCTATTTCTCTTAAGACATTAATTGTTGTGTTATTTGCTCTTATGCTCCATACTAGAGGTCCAGGGCACAAAAATTCGTGCACTTGGGGGAGTCCCTCAGCCTGGGCTGCGCCCTCTCGCAGTCTGGGAGCCCTCAGGGGATGTCCAACTGATGGCTTAGGCCTGCAGTCTGGCCTCACTCTGCCGGAGGCGACCAGTGGGCTGATCAGGGGACCATGCCAGTGGCAAGCAGCTGGCCCTGTCCCCCATAGCTGTCCCCTCCACCTGCCTGCTGGCACACACCTTGGCTGGCCTGGCACCACCTGCTCACTGGCTCTGCCTCCCCCCCACCCTCCCCACCAACCAGTCATTCTGCTGTTGGGTCAATTTGCATATTATGCTTTTATTATATAGGACTAGAGGCCCGATGCATGAAATTCATGCAAGGGGCTCAGCCCTCAGGCCCTCGTAGCCGTGGCGGCTTGCCTCGGCCCTCGCAGCCCCAGCTTAGTCTGGAAGGTTGTTTGGAAGATTGTTCAGCTGTCTGGTCTAATTAGCATATTACACTTTTATTATTATAGATGGCTTAGCCTTCATTTCTCAGATGATTTTTTTCATTTTGAATTCTTTCTTGAGTCCTCTTTAAAAAATTTTTTAAAATTGATTTCAGAGAGGAAGGGAGAGGGAGAGAGAGAGATAGAAACATCAATGATGAGAGTCATTGATTGGCTGCCTCCTGCACTGGGATCGAGCCTGCAACCTAGGCATGTACCCTGACCGGGAATCAAAACCTGACCTCCTGGTTCTTAGGTCGATGCTCAACCACTGAGTCACGCCAGCCAGGCTTGAGTCCTCTTTTTTTCTGGGTTTCTCCAGTTTCCTTCACATCTTTTCCCTCCCCCCACACAGTGGCTGACACTGGTAGGGCTTGTGGCCACGGTGGTCATCCCTATTTGGGGACTGGGGGAGTAAGTTTGTTTTAAGTTTGTCCATGTGTTTTTGGTTTTGCTTTCTTATTGTCATATTATTTTTGTGTAGGATTGAAAGAGATTCAAAACCTTCCCCTTTAAACCTTGTTGGCATTAGCAGTGTTCCTAAAAGCCATTCCCATGCTAGGATGGCTGCAGTAACGTAGCTATAACCAGGAGTGACTGTGAGTCACATAAATGCATCCTCAATGCAACTTCCCCCAAATGCCTCTGACCATCCAGCACAGGCCTGTGAGGGAGGCAAGTTGGAATGGTCTCTAATGCCTATTGGTTACAATAGTCGACTATTGCAAATTTTACAAAAATACATGAGCATGTGAACACATTGCTAGGACTCCTCTTAAAGCCTTAGAAAGGGCGAATGTTCACCATTTTGGTAAAGATTAAGTAAACCAGAGTGTATCCATTATCTTTTTAAATTAAAAATGATTTTTTCGCCCTAACTGGTTTGGCTCAGTGGATAGAGTGTCGACTTGCAGACTTAAAGGTCCCAGGTTCGATTCTGGTTAAGGGCATGTACATTGGTTGCAGGCACAATACCCCTTGGGAGTGTGCAGGAGGCAGCTGATCGATGTTTCTCTCTCATCAATGTTTCTAACTCTCTATCCCTCTCCCTTCCTCTCTATAAAAAATCAATAAAATATATTTTTTTAAAAATGATTTTTTCATAATAAAAATGTGCATTGTAGAAAATTTAGATAAAATACATAAAATAAGAAAATAAAACATCCTATTCCTACCACCCAGAGGTTATCACTGTTTAATACATTGGGATATGTCCTTTCAGATTTTGAAATATTTTGACAACAGTTAAAACAGCACATAAATGATGCAAAGTGAAAAGAACTCAGTACAGGTTGCATCTACGATGATACTGAGATGTAAAGTTATGTATACATTAATATGTATTAAAATGAAATATACCAAAAATGTTAACAGGACTTATTTGTGGATGATAGGATTAGGATGCTTGCTATTTTCTTATTTTCTGTATTTCCTACAACAAACATGCAGACTTTTACAACCAGAAAAACTGAATCATATTCAAAAGTAATTATAGTTATTTCAAAAGTGAGGTGTGATTGTGAGTGTATGTGAATTCAAATAAACAGCTTATTTTGTGTCCAATGATTATGTCGTTGCATTATGTTGCTTTGGGTTTTCCTCCCTCAAAAAAAAAAAATCAAATCAGATTGTGATTTTGTTTCCTGACATTAACACGTGGGCATTACAGGAGCATGTATGTCACATGGTTAATTCATTGGCAGAAGGATTATGCCATCAGGGGAATAAATTCGAAATTCTCAAGGTACTTTGCTCCAGTAATCAGGACTCAATTTATCTGTAAGCTGAAAGAGGGGATTGAATTCTCTAACAATGGCCAGAAAATGCTTTTCGGAGGATTTCCTTCCTATTAAAACAATTCTTAAAGTTGCAGTAAAGACTGTGAGCTGCCCATGCCGGTGAAGACTGCAGAGGCCTTGATAGGACAGTTTCCTTCAAAGCCACAGAAAATATGTCGCAGGATAGAAAGGAGAGGAAAAGTCATTGGGAAGAGGAAACGGTCGAACAAGGGGCCGTCAATGTTACTGATGACACATTGGCAAGTTTTCCCGGCCTGGTTACTTTTGAAGACTTTGATTTCCCAAGCAAATGTCACTTGGTGACAAGACTTCACCACAGGCCACCAGAGTGACCCCTAAACAATTTAAGAAATTTAGGTCTTCAATTAAAATCAAATTCATACAGCCCGGCTGGTGTGGGTCAGTGGTTGAGCATCAGCCCAGGCACCAAGAGGTTGCTGGCTTGATTCCCAGTCAGAGCACATAACCGGGCTGTGGCTTGGTCTCCAGTAGGGGGCGTGCAGGAGGCAGCCAATCGATGTTCTCTCTCATTGATGTT
>NW_005872587.1:48527-49922 GCF_000147115.1 Myotis lucifugus | reverse complement strand
TGACCTGTCAGTTTGTTTCATGCATCGGTGCTTCTGGTCTATTTCGGTCATCCGTTATTTTGTTCATTATATTCCCACATCTAAGAGAGATCATATGGCATTTGTCTTTCTTGGTCTGGTTTATTTCACTTAGTATAATAATCTCCAGGTCCATCCATGTTGTTGCAAAAGGTAAGAGTTCCTTCTAAAGGGGCATCTTTACTGGACCAAGACAGTGGACAATGACAACTCTGACCTAGGAGGAAGCCACAGCTCGGACACTAACAAGTAGTATGCATGGTTCTTTTCACCTGTTAACTGTATGGAAGAAATTAAATTGTGAGCAGTGTATTCTCACAAACAAAACATTGACTTAATTATTTTTTAACAGTTTTGCTTGACACTGTTGAATACAATCTACCTCTTTTAGATCAGTGGGGAAAACTTCATGGATGAGAAGGGAGTGTTCACACATTATGAGCACTGAAATATCAAATAATTTCTGTGCCAATATCACCACGTCCTCTGGTGTCCCAGGGATCTGATCACATATAGGAGACTTCCTGGCGGTAAGAGTCTTTACGTTCCTTGTAACATGATCCTGGCTGCTTTGTAAGGGCGGTTGTGTGGTTGAAATATCATGCCCTGTGGGGTTACAATGTCGTGTGTTTGAATAATGTGTGATCTTGGGCAAGTTTCTTAGCCTCTCTGAGCCTTAATGCATCGTCCATAAAAAGAGGATGACAAGATAGAGTCAAATAGTGCTGGTCATTTGAAAGGCACTCCACCTAAATAATACATACCCCAGAGAGATAACCCTTTTCCCCTTTCCTCTTGATTATTCTCACTTCCACGTTACTGCTAAGTATGAGTCTAACATTCTTAGATATGTGAAATATACTGAGAGAATTCTTCTTCATGGTTAAGCTTATTGAGAAATGGTATATCCGTCTTCCACAGTGACTTCCCAAGGGATATTCAAGGGCAATTTTGACCATGTGAATGTTTCACTTTACTCAACGTTTTTGCAACCCCATCATGCCCACTTTTCAGTTTATAGTTGTCAGGTTTGGGTACTGACATGAGATTTAGGCTGAATACCAAACCTGAAACCAAACTTCCATGTATTTCTAAAATAATAATTTACCTTCAGAATTTAAGGTAGAAAGCAGTGAAAGGCAGAGATTACGTGGATGAATGCGCAAGCCACCCAGAAATGTGTCCCAAACCTTTCAATACCTAACCCCATAGTCTTCAAATATATGCCAGATACATGTTTTTGTTTTGTTTTGTTTTTAACTTTTAAATTACCTGTGAAATTAAGATGTTCTATGATCACAATATCTTCCAATGGCTATTGACCGGGTGCACTCACTGGCTTTGCAGCCATAGCTGACTGTACTTTAAATTTTATTT
>NW_005872587.1:47191-48427 GCF_000147115.1 Myotis lucifugus | reverse complement strand
AGCGGTTGGGAGCTTCAGTCAATTGCCACCCTGAAGGCAGCCCTCAGCCCCTCACCCAGACTGGCCAGGCACCCCAGTGGGGACCCCCACCCTGAAGGGTGTGTGACCAGCTGCAAACAGTCATCATCCCCTCATCCAGGCTGGCCAGGCACCCCAGTGGGGACCCCCACCCTGATCCAGGACACCCTTCAGGGCAAACCAGCCGGCCCCCAGGCCTCTATCCTATATAGTAAAAGGGTAATATGCCTCCCAGCACCGGGATCAGCGGAGCCGCGAGGCCTCCTGGCACCGGATCAGCATGACAGGGGGCGGGGCCACAACCCCCTGATCGGCCCTGCTCTGTGTGTGACAGGGGGCGGTGCCCTAACTCCCCTATCGAACCTACTCTGTGAGTGACAGGGGGTAGCTCCTCAACCCCCTGATCGGCCCTGCTCTGTGCATGACAGGGGGGAGCCCCAACCCCCTGATGGGCCCTGCTCTGTGCGTGACAGGGGGTGGTGCCGCAACCTCCCCATTGACCCTGCCTTGAGTGTGACAGGGGGCGGTGCCCCAACCCCCCAACCGGCCCTACCCTGAGCGTGACTGAGGGTGGCATCGCAACCTACCGATCCACCCTGCTCTGTGCATGACAGGGGGCGGCGCCCCAACTCCCCAATCGGCCCTGCTCTGAGCCTGACCAGGGGCTGCACCTAGGGATTGGGCCTGCCCTCTGCCACCCGGGAGCAGGCCTAAGCCAGCAGGTTGCTATCTCCTGAGGGGTCCCAGACTGCGAGAGGGCACAGGCCGGGCTGAAGGACCCCTCCCTTCCCCCCCGAGTGCACAAATTTTTGTGCACTGGGCCTCTAGTATTTATATAAGATCTTTGGTTAATCTCTTCTCACCCCCTTCCCCCCCATTCCCTCTGAGATTCATCAGTCTGTTCCAAGTTTCCTTACCTCTGATTTTATTAGTGCTTTTTTTCATTACATTTCTGTTTGCTTATTTTGATTTTTAGATTCCATTGTTGATAGATATATATTTATTGCCATTTTATAGTTTATATTTTTCTCCTCCTCCTCCTCCTCCTCCCTCCTTTTCTTAAAGAGTACCCTTCAACATTTTATGTAATACTGGTTTGGTGGTGATGAACTCCTTAGCTTTTTCTTTTTGTGAAACTCTTTATCTGACCTTCAATTCTAAATGATAGCTTTGCTGGGTAATCTTGGTCATAGGTCCTTGCTATTCATCGATTTGATA
>NW_005872587.1:31150-31887 GCF_000147115.1 Myotis lucifugus | reverse complement strand
GCACTGAAACCTGCGGCTTTTAGAGGGACGGGCAGATAACGGGTTCTCGTGTCTCCTCCCACCGAAAACGGGGGTGGTGGCGGGGCAGGGGGACAGCTGGGACCAGATGGGAAGAGAGGGGACTGCAGCTGCGAGGGCGGCTACCGGAGGGAGGGGAACTGGTGGCGTCCCAGCTCACGGGGTCCCAGGCGATGACGCACCCGCGCCGGGCTGATTGGGAGCCCTCCTGGCCCTCCGCGCCCGACGGGAGCCCCAGCTATATAAAGCGAACTCTTAGCCGAGCCTCTTTCGCGATGGTGACCCACCGAGGGTCAAGCCTCCCCGACTCAGAACCCATGACGGGCCGAGACGCGCTCTGCGAAGGGCGCGCGAGGGGCACGGCGCTGGCGCCCGGTGCCGTCCCCACCGGCCCGCGCCCCCGCGGCTTCGCCATCACCGACCTGCTGGGCCTGGAGGCTGAGCTGCCGTCTCCGGCCGGACTCGGTCCGGGGTCGGGCTGCGAGGGCCCAGCGGCCGCGCCCCGTCCCAATCCCGGGCTCGGCAGCCCCCGCCTCGCGGCTCGGGACCCTTCCGCTGGGTCTCGGCTTCCTCTGCGGCTTCGGTGCACAGCCCCCCGCGGCCGCTAGGGGGCCCTGCCTGCTCCTCGCCGACGTGCCCCTTCTGCCTCGCCGGGAGCCCGAGCCTGCGCCCCCACCAGCCCTCCGCCGCCCGCCATCCCCGCTTGGCCGCCAGCAGCG